>NC_051176.1:98703159-98791119 GCF_013339695.2 Rhipicephalus sanguineus
CTTTCGTTTCCAACTCGTTTGCCAGGTGTGCTAATTGGTTTTCGGATATTGAGACACACGGGAGTGACCATATTCCCACTTATCTTCATATCAAAGGGATGTCCAGATCTGGTCCAGAGAAGGCCGTTCGTAGAATTGACTGGACCACGTTTAAGACTGACATGGAAGATGCTTGCCAAGCGGGTCTAAGCACTGGGCTAGAGCAAGTAATCAAGTGCACAATGCAAGATGCCACGCGCACGATACCGATTACATCCAGGCGGAACGATTTTGATGCCGAATTGGAAAGACTGCGAGCGCTTCGCCGCCGCGCGGAATGCAGATATCGGCGCACAAAATCCGTCTACGACTTTAGAACAGCCAGAAGAATGCAAAAGAAGATTCAGCGTCGTATGGACAAGTTAGCCTCCTAACGTTGGAGAACGTTTTGTCAGACACTAGAACCCCGCAAGCCCCTGTCCCATATCTGGAGAATGGTGCGTGGTCTGCGCTGCATTCCTGAACAGCGTTTTCCGTTCAAGGCGGTTGCGCTCTTCCAAAAGCGACGAGACATTGATGTGGCAGAAGTCTTTTGCGCGAGGATAGCAGACCAAGTAGTTCGTCCAGGTGCTCCGGCCGGAAGTGACGCCCCTCACTGCCGTGACGGCCGCATGGACCTTCCATTTACAATGGAGGAGCTTGAGGCGGCACTAGCCCTATGCAGGCGTTTTTCAACACCGGGGCCAGATGGTATATCATATCGAGCCCTGTGCAATCTGGGTAAGACTGCGCGGGGAGAGCTGCTACGTCTGTACAACGCATCCTGGCAAGACGGCAGTGTTCCTGACGAATGGAAGACAAGTCGTTTGATACCACTTCTGAAGCAAGGCAAGTCCCCACTTGAACTTTCCTCATACCGCCCTATCGCACTGGCCAACTGCGTGGGAAAGATAATGGAACGGATGATCCTTAGCCGCCTCGAGTGGTATCTTGAACATTACAAGGTTTATCCAAACTCCATGGCTGGCTTTCGACGTGATCGCTCATCTATCGATAATGTCATTGATCTCGTAACGTATGTCCAACAGCAGAAATCACGCAAGCGTTTGTCTGCAGCCTTGTTCCTAGATGCAAAAGGCGCATACGATAACGTGCTATACGAGGCCATTCTCGACGCCATTGAGATGGTTGGCCTGGGTGGTCGAGTTTTTCGATGGATTGCTAGCTACCTGACAGCCAGATCTTTCTTTGTGTCAACCGACGACGGCCCAACCACACGACGCTATACCTGCAGGGGCGTTCCTCAGGGCGGAGTACTAAGTCCTACTCTGTTCAATCTCGCTCTCATTAATCTTACCGAATCCCTGCCATTCACGATCGAGACATCTATATACGCAGACGACATATGTGTCTGGACATCAGCCGTCACACGCCTCCAGATACGAGCGAAGCTTCAAAAAGCTGCAAGCTTGACAGCGAGCTATCTCGGGAAGCAAGGCCTTAAAATATCACCGGAAAAATGTGCATCAGTGGCCTTCACACGTAAACCAATGACGCACTATGCCATTTCTATCGAAGGACGGACCATTACTTATGCCCGAAACCACAAATTTCTGGGTATAATCATAGACAGAGACCTTCGTTGGAGCCCGCATGTGTCTTACATGAAACAGCGCCTGACAGCAATCTCCCAGCTGTTCAAGTTCCTGGGTGCAAAAACCTGGGGGATGTCGGTAGACGCAATGCTGGAACTGTACAGATCACTGTTTCTCGTTTTTTTTTTTTGAGATATAGTCTGCCTGTACTGACCAATGCATGCAAGACAAATATTCGCACTTTGCAGGCTGTGCAAGCTCAGGCTCTCAGAGTTTGCCTTGGCTTGCCAAAATGCGCGTCAACTGAAGCGACTATTTCCATTGCACAGGACCAACCTACGCAAACGCACATTGCGGTGGAAGCCTTGAGAGCTCATATCAGGCTTTTTTCCCGGGCCCATTGCCACCACCTAGCAACATTGCCTTCAGAAAGACCACGGGCATCGTATTGTGCAACGATTGCGAACCATTCTGCCCACCTTCTGTCAGGCTTCAGCCCCGCATCTAAGCCAGCAATACCTTCTTTGTGCTTCATTGGACCTGAAGTGCACCTCCGCGTTACCGGGAATCAGAAAAAATCTGAGCTCTCATCTCCAGTGCTGAAACGGCTATCTCTGATTCTTTTACACGAGAAGTACGCTGATCATGTGCATGTTTATACCGATGGGTGAACTACCCTCCAGTGTTCGTCCGGAGCAGTGGTCGTCCCAGCGGAAGCTATCAGCGTCAGTTTCAAGACAGACCACCCAACGACGTCGACAGCAGCAGAACTTGCCGCTCTTCGCGCTGCACTTTGTGTAGTCAACCGCGAACAGCCTCAACGATGGTCAATCTTCTGCGATTCGAAGGCAGCCCTGCAATCTTTGCTATCAGCCCTGCGACACGGACCATACGAGAACTTGGTCTTCGAGGTTAGATATCTCCTCCATACATCGTTAGAGAAAGGACACCACGTGACATTTCAGTGGCTGCCATGTCACTGCGGCCTGATAGGCAATGAACACGCCGACAATGCTGCTCGATCAGCTCTTCAAGGTGACCGGCTCGAGACAATACCCCTATCAAGGACCGATGCTGCTAGCCAACTTCGAGTGGCTGCACAAGAAATGACTTCCTCCACTTGTAATACAGCAAGCAGACTGCACAACCACCACCGCCACTGCCAGACCAATTTGCGTCTTCAGACACCTACGGGACTACGCCGCAATGATGCCACTCTGCTTTGCCGTTTATGGCTAAGAGTGGCTTTCGCAAAGTCATTCTGCTTTCGAATCCAAATGGCTGACAACCCGTTTTGTGACAACTGTGGTAGCGAGGAGACACTACAGCACATCTGTGACTGTCCTCGCTACAATGTGCAGAGAAAATCCCTCGCTGTCGCTCTTTCTCGCATATATCCCAGACCGATGACGGAAGAAACCATTCTGGAATGTCGTCCTGAGAGGTCATCGCGGGTGAAGGCGACGAAGGCAGTGCTCAACTTGTTGAAGGCATCCGACCTGCACCGGCGGCTATAGACTAACGACGTTAGCATGATTGTGAGATGTGTGCGACTTTTTGTGCGTGCGTGTTCTTCTTCTCTCTCTATCTATCTTTAAATCTCCCCCATCCCTTCCCCCAGTGTAGGGTAGCATACCGGTCCTTCTAGACTGGTTAACATCCCTGCCTTTCCTTTCTCTCTTTCTCCTTCCTTCCTCCTGAGCAGAAAGAACCTTGCCCTTCCACTGTCTGCTCGCGCGGTTTTCTCGTGGTGAGGGGAAGAGGGATGTTTCGAGCTTTCACCGTGATGTCCGCGCTCATGTTACGGAGCGTACGAAAGTCACTCGAGCTCAAGGGACGCCGCTAAATGAACAAATAGAAAATGAGCGCGAACTATCAAGTGTCACAGCTTGACACTTGAAGCACGCTAGTTTCCTTGGCTGCTTCGGTCGCCTTTGCAACAGGACCGCTGTTCAAACTGAGAGTATCCAATGGCGAGCCTCACTTCGTATAGAATTAGTTTCTTGCTATCGCATTCATTGCTTCGCCCTTGTGGCGAAACTGTGACTTTTTTTATCAAAGTTAGCAATTGATTCCATGCGACGCCACACACCACCGGCACGCCTTCATGCTGTCCATTTGGACTTTATTTTGAACATGACGGCAATGGCAAAAAGTCACAGTTTCACCGCAAGCGCGGAACAATTACTGCGATAGGAACACATCAGAATGTCATACGAAGTAAGGTATGGCAGCTACCTCTTTTGAATCCGATCTCACGTACCTCTGGAAAACGCAGGTGTAAGGGAATACGGCCCCTCCAGGGAGCGAAGCGGTTTCCGTCCTGTCTGTAGTCTTAACACAAAGTAAGCAGTGAGAACACAGCAGGTACAAGGGCATACGAGTCGTACGTCTACTGATGTCCGTCGGGACAGCGCTAGCGACCGCACCTCTTTTAATCAAAGTTCGCAGTTGCTGTTCAAGCGACGCAGCCACACCCCCCCCCCCCCCCGCCCTCCCAATCGGCTCCCCTTCATGCTCCTTCGCCGACCAAAGACGGGCGGGCGGTTCCTCTCATCTTGAGGAGCCATCGATGACAGGTTGCTCATGCGGAGCGATGTTATCGCATGCCCCCTTCCTGCGGCGGGGATGGCCAGCTCGTTTCAACTCTGCGTCAGCCGCCTTTGTCCACAGCTCTCGCGTGCTTTTACGCGTGCGCATAACATACGATGCGCGGGGCGATGTTATCCATTTGGACTTCACTGGGAACATTACGAAGACGGCAGAAACACGCCGAAGTGTCCACGTAATTGCTGTCGCAATAAAATGCAAAATGATTGAGTCGTTCCACTCCTCAGGTCGTTATTTATACAGTAACTTTAACCTGACTACCTCTGCGCACCAAGTAGAGTCAACTATACACATGTCTTGCTTGCTACCCTATCAGCAAAAAAAAAGGACGTATTGCTTTCCAACGGCAAAAAGAAAAAAATAACTATTGGTCATTACATAGAAACGGCAAAAAAGTTGGCTCCAGTCCGCGATGTGAAGGTGGTTCGCCAGCGAAGCTGTGGCATCAGCTAATCCGATAGACCAATTTTACATAGCCTTGACCGATTGAGCAACGCATTACATGAAGGGATTGACAACCGTTAACTGCACTGTAACAAAACTTTATTTCTTTTAGATAATATTGCGTAGGAAGTTCCAAGCAGGGTTCTTATTTACACTTGAAAGCGTTGTGATGTCATTTTCTGCTTCGTATGCTACACCACCTGCCTCCAGGAGACAGCCCGCTTTGTAAACGTAACTTTTTTTTTCTGGAAAACGCATGCGGCGGCCGTAATATTCGAAGGCACTTTTATCATACGATTGCTAAACCTGTTATGTGCTTTTCTTTTTTCAAATTAAGGCAGGGGTGTTCGTTGGATGCATAATTGCAATAAAGAAAGGCACGTTTCGTTTCAAATCATGGAACGGTTTTCTGTGAATTCTTCTTTTGATTGATTGAAATAACTTTAATGGAGACGAAGAATTCCTGGGATCCGAGAAATACAGCTCCGCTGTAAAACGTCCAAAAGTTTTAACCCTTCCTCTACCGCTCCCAGATTCTGGCTGAACCTATAATTTCGTAGCCCTACCAAGCGCGCTCGCGTGCGTTCTACAAGCGCAAATTAGGCATGCAGAATGCAGGAAGACCCACTACAGGCGTTCCATTGGTCATGCCAGTGGGGGCCATCTCAAACAGAGGAGTCAGGTGTTTCCTGTCCACCTTCCACTTTCTCTGTCTTATTTCTGTTTATTTTGGATCGTAAATTGGCGTGGATAGTTGTTGCGCCCAACAGCAGTGTAAGTTACGACGAGTTTTCTTTTTAACATGCTCGGGAGTTCTATTCAATAATTATTGAACCTTTCTTCTCTTTCCAAAGCGAAAGAACAGTAACCGCTGGAGAGAGGAACTTTATGAGTTTGCAAAATGCCGGAAGCTGGCGCTTCTCTAAAAAAAATTTTGAGCGGTATCAGTACATCCCCCATGGATACGCGCACAGGCATATTGATTTCTTGTTCTTGTTCGCCTAGTCAGTATGGCTCAAGCCCACTGTGGAGGACTGGCCAAACATTGGGTGGTTTCAAAAAACAATTGATCTACAACAAATGAGCCTTCATTATTCGCGGCAATAACGTCTTCGCTATTCTTCAAGCCACCGATTGTCATACCTAACGTTCAAGTTCATCCTTCATAATATAAACAAAACTCAGTACTTAGGCGGTAAAAGCAGCCGCACGCTCAAACCATCCATGCTGATCAGTGTTTACAATTTCTAGCTCATTAAGCGCTTCTTAAAAGATATTCAAGGTAATATTACCCCTTCTCAAAGAAAGTGCAGGGCGGAGCTGCCAAGATTCATGAACAGCAGCATTTTTTGGTGGATGTTTTCTAGCTCGTAGAATCCAGCATCTAGCATGTCGCGCACAGGATGTTTGCATGGACCCTTCCTTGAAGCTCCTTTAAATAGTATGAGGAAGTGTCCAGTTTATGCAGTTTCCCCTCCTAAATCTGCATCGCTGAGTTTTCCGAATCGGCGTTCGTGCCATCATAGGCGGTTCAAAGAGGTGACACTGAACGGCGACGCGGAGAAGGTGACCTACGTCGAGATCTACGGGAATTCACAGGCGCATCAACAGGGTGGGGAGGAAAGGGTGACCGAAGAAAGGAAGAGCAATAGGACGTCTGTTGGTAGCCCATGGTTAGACGGATGCCTGTGCGTTCCTCCGGAGCGTAACCGCGTTGCTCGTCCTGTTGGCGCCTTCAAGAAAATCGGGAGATATGTCCGCGATAGACACAGTAATAACAGATGGGTCGAGGGGGGCGCTGAGTGCAGTAGTAAGACTGTACACGCTTCGAGGATGACAACGAAGCGACAGGTGCATGGTACCTTGGTGCAGGCACAGGGACACTGGTGGCTGCAGAGAGCGCCGGAACGTCGGCGTACGTTGGCACCTGACGAGCGCAGGAGCCGTCCGGACACGCTAGATGCGATGCGGACGCGATCTCCTCTTAATGATGCCTCGCAAGCCGGTCAAAGCAGAAGGTACAGTAGCTTCCAGAGCGCAGGAAGAGCGCCGCGCGTGAAGGTCTTCACGAACGATGCCGCGGATGAGCGTTCGCAAGTCTAGGGTCGCAGGAAGACGAATTTCCGAAGTTCCGTTGTATAGCGAAGAGACTGGAGTTCCTCAACTCGCTGGTAGATGGCCATTACATCCTGAGTTGTGGCAGGATTTTGCGCAGCAAGGGCGTTAAAGACGACAGTGTTTATGTCTTCAATAATGTGACGTATGCGATAGGTTTGGGACATCGCGGCGTTACACGCTTGCACAATGCAAGGACATTGTCAGTGTACGACTTGTATGATCCGACTTGTATGATTCGTTCAGCGAGGTGCTTCTTCGCTACCTCTGCTCGAACTCTGGGGGTATGTAAAGTCTGACGAAGGTGCTGCGTGAACGTGTCCCAGTCGGGAAGATCTGGTTGTTGGTTACAGAATCAGGTTTTCCCGAAGTCAGACAGGTAGATTGGGACGTTCCGCAACTTCTGTGGGTTGTCCCACCAGTTCAAGTAGCTAAAGAGGTCACAGTTCTGAACCCAGTCTTCAACGTCATCCCCTCGTAGACTAGAGAACACTGGTGGATCACGCAGAGGCTGTTAATGGCCAGAACGGATGGTGAAGGCTGCAGTGTGCCGGCGGCGTCATACAGGCCAGTATAGTCTCGGGCGAGCATGGCAGGTGGCGCTAAGAGACGACCCGAGCAGAGCTTCAGTGAGAGCGTGCGAGAGATACAGGGATCGATACCCAGCACCCCCACCACTTATGTGGAACCGCTTTATTCCAGTCGAGCTCGAGTGGTCACATAGTGCAAATGATATACAGATAATGAAGTTGCGCAAATTATGATGACACGTCGAGATGACAACGAAGAGTCGCTGATTTGTTGCGCTCACAATAGCAATATGTAGCATCTCTGTCATCAAATAGCTTTTGAAGTCGGGGAACAGCAAGCTGCCACTCCTGAAGTCGTGCAGCACCGCCTCAGTCGGAATTGTTTCTTTAGCTCTTCTACCCCTCATTTAAAACACTTTAGTTTCACTGAGGGGCGATATTATTGAGCGATAACCTTGGGAGATATCATCAGTTTTCACACGTCCCTACACGGGATACGCAGAAGATGCCATCGGAATACCTTCTATGAGATTGCGCAAGATAGCGAGATTGCGACAGCGCCAGAAATGCTGCCAGCAACCACAAAGCCCGTTTGTGGCGATCGAAAATGCAAGCATTGGCCCTTGCCCGTGGCCCAGTCACGTGAGGCAATCCTCATGAAAGAAAAGGCGATGCAGTTCGGCCGTCCACAATGCAGGGATGGCAACACTATCTGGCAGCTTTAAGGGAACTGAGCTCTACGTCAGGCCACTTAAACTCGGCTGTCCAATTCGTGAGGACTTAACTTATAAAACGTCACACTTTTGAACCAAGAATCAAAGCACTGATAGCCATAGCAATATGCAATGGACAGCTACACGAATTCTTTAGATCTATTGACCCTATAAATGTCATCTTGAATTCGCCCACCAATTAAATTAATAAGCATGATGAAACTCACGCACATGTATCATACACTGATCTCACGACCGCGAACAATCTCTCTTAAAATGTTTGTACGTTAAAAGAGCCCAGGCAGACATGAGAGAACACATCGGGCTGCCTCTCCATTAAACGCGTGATCAAAACTTGTGTATTTACGCTTACTACTAGGCTGACAGCCTGCGCACCGAACAAGGCCAATGAATGGGTTGATACTGAGTCCATACTGACCAAACGACTTGTTTTTCTCGTTAAAGGGACACTAACGCCAAATATTAAGTTGACGTTGATTGTTGAAATAGCGGTCCAGAAACCTCGTAGCGCTACTTTTATGCCAAGGAAGTGCTTATTTTGAAATAAAATCACGTTTAATGGTCCGCATCGCTTTAGCGCACTTCAAATAACCCGCCTGAAAGCGGTATTTCGCACGTCACTGTTGCCGTGCCCAACGTTGCCCGCCTTTACTGCGCGGCGGCGTGCACTGGCGGCATGCACCATTCGGGCATCCGGCAACATCACATGCATGTGGTATTTTGTCGAATTTTCTGTCAGACCGACTTTCACGAGCGTGCAAAACACACGCGGCAGTACGCGATACCGAAACTACCACTGAGACGCGACCGCGTGAGCGAAGCAGGGCGCCGGGCGAAGCGCAGTTCGGCGAAAACGCAACCTTTGAATCACGCGCGCCGTTCCCCATGGCAACACCAAATAGGTTCTTTTTTTCCTTGAATCAAAGAGAACCGAACAAGCAGCATTTTATTACGTCTCTTGATGCACGGAAGGTTCTTTTTTTATGGCAGCTAGTTTGATTGCTAGCGATTAATTGTATTCAGATTCTCACACGTCATCGGGGTCACTTCCAAAATATCCCACTCGTGGCGCTCAACGTGTGATACATTTAGCTTAGTTTCTCGGTAAGTAAGGCACTGCTGTTGATAACATTGCCGTTTTAGACGTTGTCATACATTGAGCTTTTACTCTGACATAAATTGTTATTTGCCTTTAGTGTCCCTTTAATGGTTGGCCCACGTGACTATAGGACGCACATCAAATAAGGTTTGCCGCTTCGCAATGCGCCTTCGCAAGACTCACTATTTTGCCAGAGCGACTGATTCCGCTGCAGTCAGAATCGTCGGCGACTGGCGCTCCGCAGGAACAAATGCGCCTGAGAACAAAATTGTCGACTTAAAAGATGCAAACACGGGAAGAATTTTAACAATGCTGTGATTTTTCACATGACAATAAAAGCTGACGCGCGATTCGAGCACAAGATCTCACTGTCATAAGCACAATGCTTTTACGCGGCAAATAGCGTACAGGTTTACGCACAATGAAAAAGAGCGACCGCTCAGTAGTAAGTCAGCTTCGCACGCTTTGAAAACATTGGCACACTCGTGCAAAAGCTAGGAAAGTCACGAACACGCATCAGTGTGTGCGCACTCAAGATATATCAATCCTCTGTAAGATAAGGTATTGAATGTTTACTGACACAGTCGCGCTTGCCAATGAGTGCGGCCTCAGTTAACACCCTTGTAAGTTGTCTGCAGCGGTGAATCAACTTGTTCGCGAGTGGGGGCGGGGGCAAACGTCCCTCACTCTGTCGTCATATGTGTGTGTGTGTGTGTGTGTGTGTGTGCGTGCGTGTGCGTGTGCGTGTGCGTGCGTGTGCGTGTGTGTGTGTGTGTGTGTGTGTGTGTGTGTGTGTGTGTGTGTGTGTGTGTGTGTGTGTGTGTGTGTGTGTGTGTCAAGAGAAAGAGAACTTCATTTCCACTCAACTGGATGAGATTTTTCATACACGGAGAGGGGGTTTGCAGTGTTCAACAGCATTACAGAAAAAAACTACAGTCAGTTTTACGTAGCACATACACTGGCACAACCACACATACGCGTGTTATGGTATCTATGGATGAAGAACTTTATGCATGAATACGATTATGCCGATGGCGGCCTTCCCAGTAGCATAGGTTTGTATATATATTATTCCATGAAATTTGTGGGAATGCGCAAGAAACGAAGATAGGCCACGAGGAAGGACTACGACAATTGAAGGACCCCCTGAAGCGGGGCGCCTTGCTGAGCGATGGCAAGCCGCCCTCCTCAGCGAGGCCCCCGAAGACCAGGAGTGGGCAGTCCAGCGGGCCAGAGCCATCGCCGAGGACCTCGGAAGATGTTCCTCGAACGGTGAATCCCTGGCAGCCTAGCCCCAGGCACAGTAACAACCGTTGGGCAAATAAAGTTTATTCAACGCGTCAATGTCCAAAAGCTGCTCACTAATAATTGCGTTTTTAATGTAGGTAGCAACGACTGCACCTTTTCTTTTCCGCAATAAGTACTACACTTTCTTGCACATATAAAGATTTGCGTATAATATATTTTGCCTCGTTTGCTGCTAGTCGAAATAGCGTGTTGTTATTGTTGTTATTACGGTTACCATCATTATATAACAATTATTATTAACTTGTCAACCACAAGTTTTTTTTAGAAATGTAAGAATTTGTCGTATTAGAGGCGTAGTACATTCTTTATACTTATCGTATTTGTATTTGCAATATTTCTTGGAGGGCCCTCCGGCCCCTACAAGTAAGTACGCCTATGCAAACGGTGTATAAGTACAAATTATCTTTGAAAAAATGTGGGTGATTATGACGTTAAAGTGCCCCGCATTGTTTCCTTTCGCATTTGTCGTTAGCTGTTTATGATTGTTTGAAATTTTCAGGGTCATGCACACAGCACCTGCTCGTAATGCGATGCAACAAATGACGCGAAAATGATCCATCGCGTAATGACCACTGATGCACGACTACAAAAAAAAAAAGACGGAGAATACTCCATTTTCAATACGGCATATTTTTGGCCATTGCTTCTTCGCCATTTGGCAAAAAATTTCGGTGTGCCTTCAAATCACCTCCTTGTTACGCGACGTCACAGAAGTTGTGAAATTTCGCGGCGTTAAAATGACCTGTGCACACTAATCAGCGCATTACTACGCTGAACTATACCTTAACTTTTTTAGATGCGAAGCATCTTATGCGGACTTCAAACCGGTGGTGGTGGTGGTGGTGTGCGGCGTGACCACCCTTACTGCGCACGCGCAATCCCTCTCCACATGCCTCCTCTCCACTCCTCTCAGTCTCCTTATTTCAGAAGACCGTGAACTTTGACCCTGGTCGGTAGATCAAGTTGCGGGGAAAGCTTAAAAGCTCGCTTCCCAATGTGTTCTAGTCCACTGCCTCATTCGTCGCCTTGTTGCAAGCCGCCGCGATCGCTGCAAACTACCATATGATATGCAAGGCGAAGCAGGTTAATCGGAGACTAAAGCTTCAATTATTTTTTACCTCTCCCAGGTCGGCCCAACTAAAACACTCCATACTTCTGCACACTTATCGACTCACTGCTGCTTGCACGTATAGAGAAGCAGTGATGCTATTTCTTTTCGGTGAGAGAAAATGAAGTTCTTGAAATATGAGAAGCGTTTGATCGCTCCATGAAACGTTTACTGGTTTCTGCCCGTATTTGCGTCGTCGATTATATAAATTTCAGGCCAGGCAGAGCAGAATAAAAGCATCTCACAGTATTCTAACATTACAGAACTCCTGCTCAGCGGCAGCAATGCCGGAGCCCAAGGCGCGAAAACGTCGCGGGCGGCCTGCAGCATAGAAAGCCTACAGTGTGCGGTCGTGAGACACGCGGGACAACCTTCACAGCAGAAGCGTAGGACAAATTTCATTATATAATTACTTGATTATTGTGTAGAATGAAAACTTCGCCTTAGTTGGTTTACCAGTGTGCAGCCGACAGTGACCACTGTCGAAAGTGGGGGGAATCCGCCCCCTAACTTTTCTCAGTGGGAAGGGCTAGCGATCGCCTTTCCCTCCCTTCCACCCCGGTAGATATGCCTATGGTCGTCGGGACATTTGCATGTTTCGCCAGGAGCGCCGCCTGGTGAAACATCGGAACGCAGCCACAGCGACCCCAATTCAAGGTAGTATACTCACGTGTCTCAGTATATGTTCATATGTTCGCAGTTGAAAGTCAACGCTTGTCATTATCCCCTTTCTTGAGTCCGTCGTGCGCTGCTGCGCTGAATTGTCATCATTCATAATCAACTAGCATAGTCTCGCACATTACCGGAGTCTGCAAATGAACGTAAATACGTCACATACCCCCCCCCCCCCTTCCCCACCCTTAATATCTTCCGCACACTTTATCGCGCGACATCCACGATGCGCAGCAAGCCACTATCCGTCTTCATCACCTAACACAGCGTATATGGCGTGCGGGTTGCGGTAGATGTTATCATCCTGTGGAACATAATGGCGACGGCAACGGCGAAAATTGATCATGTGTGTCCCTATAATTACTTGCAACCAAAATGATTAAGGTGAGCTTGCACGTCTTAGCGCTAACAGCGCGAGCAACGCTGCTGCTTCGTATTATCCACGAAGACTCACAACGGCATAACGACCGTGACCTTGACAGCGAGTTATGGCTCGGAAAATAAAGACGCGTTAGATGAGGAGGAAAAAAGAAAGAAAACAAACCGTCGCTGTAACTATCACTAGTCCTATAATTACAAGTGCCAAGGGTAGCGGTTTTAGGGCTCGCGTTTTCGCGTCACCGACGCTTCGCGCTCGGCGCCAATCAGGCCACTCCGCCACCGCCCGCGGGTTCGAGCGGCCGCTTCTGTAAGAGGTTGCAAGGCTGCATACAGATCTGATCTGGCTGGAGCTCTGTAGCAAAAAGGTTCGAACGCCATGGTATCTACGCCTAAATGTTGACTTCTAGCACCTCTGAAGGTTTTCAAAGCGTACACGGCTGACTCGTTTCTGAGCAATCGCTCCTTTTCATTCTGCGGAACCCCGTGTGCTATTTACAGCAACGTGGCATGCAGTGCAGATACAGGCGGCGATAAGCATTTCGTTAAGAGCACCACTGCAAGCTTACATAACGGAATACAGTGAGAATCGTGCTTCGAATTTGTAAAGTCCGTTTAGTAGAAAAGTTCAGATGTGTAGGATCATTTTCATGATTTTACAAAATCTTTGCAATTCTCCTTTACGAATAAAGCGCATTTATAGTTTTGTCGTTTGAAAAATATTTAGACTTAGACAGTTGAAGTTTCTTATTATGGGTATTGCATAAGAGGGAGCCTACATTAGAGAAAACTAGAAACATCTGATGGGAAGTAAAAGTAAAGATATCACCAGAGTAGTTATAGCTCATGCAATGAAATCAAACCCAGCCACAAAGACAACAGAACCAAAACAGTGTCATATAAGCTACAAAGTAAATAAGCCAAATCGCTTTGTACAGCAATAAACAAAAATTGTTTGTGAGTAGTGGCGAAAACTTAGAAGGATTACGTTCTATATTATTTCTGAGGTTTTACCTACAAAAACCACGCTTTGATTATGAGGCACGCTGTGGGGAAATGCTCCGGATAACTTCGACCACCTGGGGTTTTTTAATGTACGCTGATATCGCACTGTACACGCGTCTCTAGCATTTCGCCTACATCGAAATGCGACCGCCGAGGCCGGGTTAGAAACCGCTTCTTTCGGGTCAGCAGTCGAGCAGCATAACTATTGCGCAACCGCGGCGGCCACAGGTTACGTTCCATTGCTGTGCCGCCAGGTAAAGTATTCCATTCCTCAATGACCATCAGTATATAAAAAAAAAGATTTGTTGAAAGCATTAGTTGAACCGCAAAGGCGACGCAAATGGTTCCCGTGTGAATACCATTTGTCACATGGCTCGTACGTTGTACGTACGAGCCATGTGACACTATTGTGCACTATTGACTAAATGTTGGAAAATTACATTGTAGGTTGAGTTTTCTGTTTCTAAATTTTTAACTCCCGAATATCCGTCTGATGTTTGTGTGCGTCGTTTGTTCATTGGTTGGCGTGTGCCGCTGCAACATAGGGTGTTAGCAGAGTTGTAGTAGTTTGTGTGAATGTATTAATGCGCGTTCTGCGGGGCTGCATTGCTCTGAAGGCCTGAACACACGTACGCGTTGCAGCGCGTCAGCGCGTGACTTTTTGACGCGGCGTCGCGCCCTTTCTATTCGAAGTTGCGATGAAACGGAGGTTGCCGGATTTCAGTGCTCTGGGACCGCTGTAGGAATTTGTACTAAGGCATGTTTTTGAAGCTTACCGTGGGAGTCAAATGTTGCTGTTTAGTCAAAGCTAAGCGTGTCCAGTTTAAGGTTAGCAGATATGGAGTGTGTTCATTGGGGTACATGTACAAATTGGAAATTGCTAGTACTGTCGCAAAACGCGTTGCAAAAGAGTAAGAATCTGGGGCAGTTGGTTCGTAAATCTAGCACGCACCAGCAGGAAAGGAAGACGCGAAAGCGCATACAACGCCTTACTGACAACTGTGCTTTATAGAAGCCAAACTGGCCCCCACTAAACCTCGGAGGGCGTGCAGAACGCGACGAAACCATCCCACGTCGGTGGTTTCGATGTGCTGCGCATGCGCTGTGAGGTCGCCTGGAAAACAGTTTGGCTTCAATAAAGCGCTCTTGTTAGTCAGCCGTCGCTTGTGCTTTCGTGTCTTTGTGTCATAGGTTTCGTATCTTGGCGCGTTTTTGCAAGCATTACAAAATATATGTTTGCTTGGAGCTCCGCCGGACTATGACACACCGGAATTATGTTCACTCAAGCTCAGATTTACCAAAAGTTCTATTTAGCCTAGCTCCACTCACAAGTAGGTTAACACTCCTTCAGAGCCCGACCTGAGAAGAGGTGTGTCTGAGCCTGAGTGAGTTGTTTCATCAATGAGACAGCAGACCTATAACTATTAGCTGTACATTGTTCTGGATGCAACGTTTAGAAAAAAGGACCGTTTAAACATTCAGGGTTATGCAGTGAAATTGCTTAGAAAAGTTATAACTTCGGGTCGTAATGCTTAGTTGCGTTATTGCGCACCACTTTAAGGACGAAGACTGAACCACACGAACACACGCGCAATTGCGCTTGTGTTTCCGTGGTGCAGTCTTCGTCATCAAAGTGGAGCGCGATAACGTAACAACGATGAATAGATACCAACTGGCCCAAGCAAGTACCCTTAATGCTTAGCATGCGTTTGTTCCAGACTAAACGTAAAAATAGCATTAACAGTATTCAAAGGGACGATTCTCCGTTCATCCACAGCTTAAGACTTAAGGAATAATACTCAAAGCATCAGAAATGTTTCAACTGTGATTGTTCAAATCGAAATATGTGCAGCAAACAGGCCCGTAGCCAGAATTTTTTTTTCGGGGGGGGGGGCACTTGCAGAAGGCTTTGACTATTTGAGAAAAAACACCTATTTTCATTATTTACTTTCGGTAAAACACTCCCCTCAACAAAATTTCGGGGGGAGGGGGGAGCCTAGGGCACCCCCCTGGTTACGAGCCTGGCAGCAGAGCTGCCGCCAAAAGAGCAGTTCTGTATGATGCTCTTATGGCAGCAACTATGAAACGGCGATTGGCAGGCATTTTTTGGCACACAACAGCACGAAAAAAAACTATCATAGCAAATGATGCATATTAACTTGGGATTTAGATTTTTTCGCTCGTGCTCTGCGTTCAGTCATCTGCTCAGCGATGAATAGTCGTGTCATTTGTTTACTGTTTTTGCCAGGCATGAAAAATCTAGATCACGTACTTCAGTGGACTTTTTTACCATTATGCAGCCGCACGAAGTTGTACGCGTGTGATACTCAGTACTTTTACAGCAGTTAAACCTAAGTCACTGTCATGTTTGATTGAAAAAGGCGATGATTGAACTTTCCATAAAAAAATAAGAAGATTCAAGTCGTAGAAGCTTTCCTTCACAACAAGCATCCGCCTGGTTGACCTTGTGTAACCTTCACTGAAGACAGCTCGTCTCTCACAAGCGTTCAGATTGCCCTTGCTGAAAGATTACGTAAAAGTTAATTTACTGCAGTCAAAACGACTGAACTCAAAGAGTAAAAGATGACTTGTGTAATCATCTATCTACGCAATAATTCGACGCCACGTATTGTCGCTACATGTAGAACTTCAGTACAAACAAAACTGACGCAAGCGGTTTCGTTAACACACGTACGCGTTACAGCGCGTCAGCGCGTGACTTTTTGACGCGGCAGTCGCGCCCTCTCCCTATGGGAGGAGAGGGCGCGCGGCTTCGCGTAGCCGCTCGCCCTCTCTCCCCATAGGGAGAGGGCGCGACGCCGCGTCAGAAAGTCACGCGCTGACGCGCTGCAACGCGTACGTGGGTTCAGGCCTTCAGAGCAATGCAGCCCCGCAGAACGCGCATTAATACATTCACACAAACTACTACAACTCTGCTAACACCCTATGTTGCAGCGGCACACGCCAACCAATGAACAAACGATGCACACAAACATCAGACGGATATTCGGGAGTTAAAAATTTAGAAACAGAAAACTCAACCTACAATGTAATTTTCCAACATTTAGTCAATAGTGCACAACAGTAAACACTGTTGCACCGCTCATAGCATCGACATTTGCCTCACGAGAATAACTTTCTAAGGTCATATATCTTAGCTTGAACGCTTGAACGGCGGTTGCAGCATTCTTGAATTATCAGAGGTTCCCTATCTTCACGTTTCTCAGGACACGATGTCGTGTAATGTTTGTGGTCAAAATATGGCCCCTGTGGACTGACCACTGAGAGCGTTTTACATGGCTTTGTCGTTAACGTGTGCGAAGGCGCCGAGTAAATTTCGTAAACTGCAAAAATGCCGACCTTTTCTTTTCTATAAAAACAAGCTACATCGCTCATTCGTGGCTTATCAGTTCCCACGTTGGTTTCTTTCGTGGATGATCTCGTGAGCGTAACACTACAACATAGCGCCCAATTGGAGTAACAACGTGAAAGATACCTGGGATTGGGCACCGATGTTACCTACATATTGTTTCTACAACGTGGATTTCACTCATGTTGTTTGTAAACTCAACAAAACAAAAAATGAAAACAACGCAACGAGAAGAATGTTTCATCTTCGGCGCGTTCTACGACCTCCCAAGCGTAGTAAGCTACAAAATTCTAAAGGGCATGAGAAACCGTGCATAACTTATCATCAGATCTCGGCCGAAAGTAAATACCAAAATCGACCAAGCTTTTTGTGGCTTCATCAGAACTATAGTTTTCACTTGCCTGAAAGAATCCAGAAAAGGGTGTGTCACGACGCTTTGGTGGACAAACTGCAGTACTACATATGGCTAGATTACTGCCACATGACTGCAGGTTCTTGCACACCAGTCATTTGCTGTGGAGTACACGGCGTATTATTTTAGAAGAATTTGCGCTTTATTCTATGTATACACGTAACAGGATCCGCGGGAAGTTCACTCTTACGTGCGGCGCTGCCCTACGTGGCAGTGAAGGAAACGGGGCTCAAGCGGCGTACCTCACTGCGTGGCGACGCACACTACGCTGTTTAACATTGTAATTCCTATCGATGTAACTTCTGATAGCGCATGCGAGCTTATATTCTTTGCTTCAGGCAGTTAAGGCTTCTTAGTGGTAGCAGGCTTTCAGGAACTTGAAAGGCAAATTATCAGGTGAGCGATACGTCCGTAAATGTTCAAATAACGCTAAATAGTAGGTAATCAGTTATGATTTGCTCATTAATGTTTAAGCTGTAATTTTGCGTTATATATGACAATAAACGAATATTAAGCCTCTATATGAAGCCTTTGAGTTCTTAACTTCCACACAAGTTTCGAGATATTCATTCCTGAAGAATGCGGCAAAACTCGTAGGCGTTATAGCTTCTTGTGTGCTTTCATGCAGAAAATCATGTTTCGTTAGTAATAACTGTAACAACAGTGAACTTAGTGAACTTATACCGCTAGCTTTATGACACATATCTCGAAATACATGTGCTATCATATTTGATTTTTAGTGGATATGCGAGGTGAACTCAGTGGATACTATTCTACAATTGCAATATGTAACATAATGTAATAATTAAGAAGAAAATGTGTGAATCTTGGTTAATTGCCTATAGTTTAGCACGAATATATTCCTTATGATCATTCACCACACCTGAAAGTTCACAGTTGGCGAAATTTTATTTCCTCGGCGAAACGAATGTCAACAGTTTTTGAAAGTATTATGTTGTTAAATGAAACATCCGGTATATGTGCAAAACACAGATGGCAATAATAATCCTGAAAAGTAATTAAACTACGTTACTACTTTTCTAGAATTTTCTAAAATGCAGTTAAATTACATTACGAATTACAGCTAGCTGAAAGGAATTACATTACGTTACTATTATTTCTGAAAAGTAACCAAATTAACAAAAGTTCTGCACTAAGTCATGTACGCTTAATTTACACTCAGTAGTTTGGCCTTCCAGCAACGTTATTCAAGACCTCTAGTTCGGATGCTACGCGGCTTTTCTGTGGGCCTATCTCGATCCCAAGCTTGAGGTTTGTCCCTCTGATTAAATTGTTTTTTTTTTAAGTGCGGAGCATTTTCAGGGGCGGGATGTCGTCTGATGTCTCATTTCGTCGCGTGGCATCACGCAGGCAAAACAATGAATATCATATTGCCTTGTAAAGCATAGACCTGCATAGTATAGTATCGCAAGAGGCGGGATAGGGTAATGAAGGTCAGGAGGTTGGGAGAAGGTAAGGCACTGCGTAATCAGGTATAGTATAGCTCAGCTATGTTTAGTGTAGTAAAGGGAAAGGGTGGAAAAAGGAAGTAAGGATGGAGTGTTGTGAGAGAGAGAAGGATAGAAAGGAGGAAGGGAAGAAGGGAAAGCATAGCATAGTCATGTATAATATAGTACAGCAAGGCTATGGGAAAGGAAGTGGGTGTGAGGAGGAGTGATGCGAGGGTGCAGAGGGAAAGGCGGTGGGGGAGGGCATAGCATAGCCGTGTATAGCATAGTATAGCAAGTGGCTGGGCAAGGGAACTGAGGGTGAAGAGGAGGGATGTGAGGGTGAGGAGAGAAAGGATGAGGGGGAAAGGAGGGGAGAGGGCGCCACCACATCACAAGTGAAGGTTTCCTTTCCCGCCATCCACGCCGAGCAGGCTGCACCTGTGGAACGCCGGGGCGCGCCTGTCCGAGAACGCCAGCGTAGCCAAAGGCCAGGCGAATCACTGCTCCCCACTTCCTACAGCTTTCACGTTGAGTGCAATTAAACCAATTTTTTAGGGGCGAAGCTCCTTAAGACGGCACCCGTTCGTCCCTCGTAGTCGTAGTAGTAGTAGTAGTAGTGCGTAACCAGTCGTAACGCTAGTACCAGATCTTGACCTCCAAGGTGGTGCCGGTGGGAGATTTTTCCTGTACGTTGTTGAACAATAAAAAATTCGCAGCGTGCGCGTTAACTAAAAGCCGAATTATTCTGTCTCTCATTCCCCATTAGCAGCCATTGGCATGTTGCAGTAGGAAACGTTAGTAGAAGTAGAAGTGTAAGTTTTAGCTAAAAGCCGACTTCTTCTGTCTCTCATTCCCATTAGCAGCCATTGTTTACCTCCAAGGTAGTGCCTGATGAGATTTTTCCTGTGCGTGATTAAACAATAAAAATTTTGTTCAAAACGCCGTTGATTGATGAAATAAACCAACGAAAGACGCCAGATGTTTTCTAAAAGCAAAACGAAAGAACGCCAGATGTTTCTAAAGCAAAACGAAAAGACGCCAGCTGCTTAACGAAAGACGCCAGATGTTTTCTAAAGCAATGGTTTTCTAAACAATGAAAATTCACAGCGTACATGTAAAATTAAAGTGAGCTGCAAGTCGTCATAACTCATCGAACCTTTAGTATAAACGCGCCCGATCTCACGTCGGTGATGATGTACTGGGCAGAATTCACGGAAGATTCACGGTTTACCGATGAACCTCCGCAGCTTCGCCCACTCATCATCATTCACTCCGTGGATATGCTGTGATTTTTTTTATTCCTCTTTCCTTTTTTGGTTATTTTTTATGTCATATGAGAAGCGCACCCACCATATTTTAGTCAAAACTGAAGTAATCGGGAAAGCAATGAGTAAGTTTCTCGAAGTGACTTGTTCGAAGTAATTTATTGCATTACTCATTAAAGCGAAAAGTAATTCAATTACTGTAATTTGAATATTACGAAGTTTGGCGAAAAATATTGCCATGGAAGTATGCAGCCATTGCAGAAATATTTCTGCAATAGGTGCAAGATAAACGAACCACAATTTCAACGGCTTGGTAAATAAATAAATAATTTTCTGGTTAGAGCCATAATTTTCATCTTTTCCCCACTAAGACTGGGATACAATCATTGTCGTGCTCACTGTTTCCATCATGAAATTTACAAGTAGGATGCAACTTTAAATAAAAAAAAATAAACTATTCCACGAAGTTTTCGCATTGTCACTGCTGTGCAGGGCGTACTATATAATGCTAGAAAGCTTTTTGTTACCCACACTAAAAAAGGGCGACACATATTTTCGTTGTCAGTCGCTGTTATAGTTCGTCGCTTGAGATTCATATTCCTAATATTGTCGACCTGTCGTTCAATTTGCATCATTCGCCACCTCACGGCGTATCACCACTCCAATAACAATGAAGAGACAATAAACGTCGCAAGCCTTTGCGCGTAAATAAATTATGGAAAGAAAAAAGGCCGAGCGGACCGGCATATGCGGTGTCCTACCTCGCCAGTCACGAAGCGCGTTCTGTTTCGCCACCGCTAACGACCCGAGCAACGCAAGGTAATCAGTGATTGTGACGTCACACAAGCTACTCGACAGTCAAAATGACTCGACAGATTACTCCAATACCTCCTCTCACTCCACCCGTAGAGATGACACTCAAATGAAGATTATGACATTGCGCGTACACAGCGATGAGGACGTGAGAAAAATTGGTCGACGGGCTGTCTTTGTCGTTATGGGAATGCGCATTATTTCAGTCTTCTAAATTACAAATCGATGACTCTTACAGCTGCGGAGTGACTGTTGGCACAATGTATTAATGACGCTGCGAAAAAACAAGCTGTCTTCAATACCACCAGCGCAGGCGAAGTTAAACAGCAAGCCGCTTTCAGAAGTGCGTCGACAACAACTGTACACGGTGTTCGGGTTCGGATTCAGTAGGACAGTGGTATGGTAAACGACATTACCAGTCTCGTGTTGCTCCGTGAACTAGACCGCACAAGTTTACAGCGTCGTGTTCCAAGGGATGGCCATGAATACACCATAATGTTGCTAAGGGGCCCTGATCTACGTATGTCCACTGTATGGGATGTATGTAGAACCATTCACGTAGACACGTCAAATATATTGTCACGGGGTCGGGACGTGGACGAAGGAAGCAGCCGGCGTGTCGAAGATGAAACTTATTTATTTGGCCGAACTTGTGGCCGGGAAAAGGAAAGTCAAACTACAGCAATACACACTGTACACTGATAGCGGCGAACAGAGTGCCGGCCGTCGAAAAATCGAACATCGCTGGGATGCGCCGTCTTTTTACATCACGCATCGAACTTTCCAGTCTTATCACTGGCGGTCGCGCACGCTCTGCAATAATCTGAGTATACGCGTCCTTCGCGCAATCTTAACAAAGTGATCTACTACAATCAAGAAGCTTGTCGAACACTGCGGCGCGGTACGTTGAGCGTTGCTAACCGTCCTTGCTGGTCAAACCCGAATACATCAAAATAAAACAAGAAACGGGCGTGGCAATATGATTCCTGGACTCAGAGGTGGTGGCGACTAACTGCAGAGAATTCGGAAGCACACCTTCACGGCAGGGACGCGTTGACAGCTGCAGCGCTGACTTCACCGTTGGCGCAAACGCAAAAATGGAAGGCAGTTTGCACTAAGTCGCGGAAAGCTTGGCACAGCGAAGCACGGGCCCGTCGCCGCTCGCACTCCCTGCTAACCGACACGTCTAGATTCGAGATTCACACTTCCTACTCGGGAGTAGGCAGCAATGTTATGCACTATAGGGAACCCAAGCTCAAGTTTGCGGCGCGACGACAGCCCGCGCCAGCCGCGCTGCGGCTCTGTCGGAAAGCTCTGAAACCTTAGGCGCGGCCGACTCAGCCCCTTTCACGGTAGCGGTAGCTCACGCGTTCTTCTCTCGGTGCGGGTAACTGGGGGACCGTCAGCTGGGTACGTTGAACCGAGAGGCTTGCTGCGCGAAGCTACGCATTTCCGCGATGCAGAAGCGACCCCGCGGAAGCGCAAGCGTGGTCCGAAGTATTGCGGTTTAGTGGCCAGCCACAACAGTGCAGACAACACCAAGGCACACGATTCACGTGTCAAACTGTATCGGTTCCCGGGCGTGTCGCACGAGAAATAAAGGCGGCAAGCGTGGATAGTTGACAGCGCTGTCTCGCTTTCTATTTTGGCTGTCTGAGTTCATCGCTTTCGTTCGTTCCGACTACCTGAATCGGTAAGTAACGCGGCGCATGCACGCAGTGACTACAGTAATGATTACTCGCTGTCTTCTCGCATTGTTAAAGTCCAGTTACTATTGTAGGTGAAGCAACTTTGTGTTTTGCTTCCCCGTGCTCGTGAGACCTACCCGTCGTTGTTGAACGTTCACATTCGCGTTATACCGTTAGCGTTGCGCGGCTGGTTGAATTCAACTGAACTCGGCACATTGTCATAAGTTCGGCGCCTGCATTTCACGCGTCGGGAAGGCTGCTTTATCACGCCGGAACGGACGTCTGTGCATTTTCAGCAAGCTTTGACATCGTTCTGCAGGTTTGCTTTGTTTTTGTCACTTTATTAGGGTGATATATATTTAAGCCGCTAAATATAAGTTGGACTTAATACATGCTTTGCAATTGCAACCTTGAAGTAACCACCTTCTGATTTTGTGCGATTTTCTAGCCGCGTTCACGCAACAGGTTTTATACGCCTGTCAAGTCGATATCATAAAAACAGACTGCAAGCATGACGCGAGAGCCGAAAAAACGAGGCGAGCAGTTCCTCTTGCTTCACAGTGGTTAAAGCTCAGCTAGCTGCCTCGCGTCTTAATCGGCGGGTGATTCTCCAGCGTCACGGAGGACTTGACTCTAACCTTCTCAGGAAGCAGTGCCATGGCCGTATAATCTTTTTTTCGCACGCCGCAAACGTTTGTTCATGAAAGTACACGGCTGCTACTGTGAGCATGCCATATCAAAACAACAATCGTATGACAAGGTCAATCTAAATAGGTCGCGAAAGTCGGAACGAAAAGTGGTCGGAAACCTATTGCGACAAACATCAACACCCGCGTGACGATTAAAGCGCTACTAGGTGAGGGGGGGACAAATAATGAAAAGAAAAAATTAATTAAACGTTTATTTTCATTAGTTTTAATTTTATTTGTCACGAATTAATTTAGTAGATTACTTAAATCAAACTTTAGTCATGGGTATGTGGTTGAGTGGCCATTTTTTTTCGTTTATTTTCATAAACAGCGGGCACATGCAGGCAGTCTGGTAACATGGGCCAACGGTTTTGTGCATTTTCAGATGCAAATGGCGTCGCTCGTTTTTGCGCAGTAGGTTTGTGCCTGTCGTCCGTAGGTGATTTCCTCGCATAAGCGTTGTTTTCTAGTCGTGGTACTTGGCAGAAGCTAATATAGCCCATCGCAGCCATCGGGAACCGTTTCAGTGACTGTGTTTGGCCAGCGCACGGCCGGCGTGCTGTCGCCCTTCGGGACGATGAGTCCGCCACGCTACGCGAAGAAACGCAGCGTTGTCTACGGATGCAAGAGCAACACGTGTGCAAGGTTTGTGTGCACGTTGAATTGTTATGCTACTTCTGATTTCTGTGTTATATATTTTGGGGTAATATCCTGTTCAACTGCAATATTTCGCCAATAAAATACACCATATTTATCAAATCTGTCTTTGTCGTCTTCCCGTTATCTTACAGGCTTCCATTATGGAGCCGCCATAGTGATAAGAAAAAGAACGTGCAGCTATAAAAAAAAAAGTAAGAAGCGGCGCCCTCTCAAAAAATTTCATAATTTCGCGCCCATCGCGTTAAAACATGACGTCATTTCCGCTTCCGGTTGTGACGTCATCTTTTTCTTTTTTTAATTCTGTTTGTCCCCTCCTCACATAGATGGTGACTGTTGCAACAACTAGCCGCCGGCTTGACATGTGGGCTTCTACGGAAGTTACGCTACCAGTTTACATATACCTTGCGTATGATTCGTAGTCCACGCCGCAGAACATCGATAGCGTGTACGGCTTCATTTCGGAGTGCATGTGGACCATTATTCATCTTTAACATGACAGAATGAGACTTACCTCGAGGTATACGACCTACACGGTGTAATCGCGACTTGGGAAATGCATTTCGCTTTGAGTCGGGCGTCGTTGTCGTCGATCGTCTGCTCTTCACCGTTAACGTGATTGACGAGCCTTTCTCATTTTATCAAGTTCGCTTTTCGGAAGTGCCAGTCAAGCTTGAAATTCCTTTTGAAGCCGCACTGCAAGCGGTACATTGTGAGGCGCCGCAAGTGCACCGCGAGAGCTCTGCACGTGCACAGAAGCGAGCAGCAACGCGGTGGAGAGAAGGAGAAACGCGCGCTGCTTACACCCCAGTTTCTCTTTTTCTGCCAGAGATGGCGCTGCCTGTCAAGAGCAGCAGCGCCGCTAAGCGTTGCTTGGGAAGCCTATTGGCCGCGAGATCGAGCGGAGTCGCCGCCTGGCGGCTACTGGCTGAAGCGCGCCTAGTGTGGATTGCTCCATGCGTCGTCTGCTAGCCGCGTTGTGTTTGCATGTGCGCGTACGTCATGCAGGGCCTCAAAAGGCAGTTTGTTCCTTTGCGTTGGTGCAACTTTAACCGCTCGTACGCATGCCTAACACGATGTATAGAAGCATTTGGCCTTGATCGGCTGTATATGTACTGTAATAAGATCAATGAGTGCACTTGTAGAGAGTGCTGTGTGTGGTCGTCGTACCGTCCGTTCACGAGAGTAGCTCTGTGGTTCAAGCGCATTGCAAAGTGCACTTGGCGTTGTCCTAAAGATGAGAAGTATTAAATCTCATGTGAATATAGCCTTTTAGCGGCTCGGTGGTTAAAAAAAAGGCTCTCATGCACTTGCGCGTTGTTGTTAGGTGTATAACTTCGGGACTGTCGTTTATAGGTTACGCGACGAGCTTTAGTTGTGTACGGTTTTGGTCCCACTGCAGAGAAATATTTCTGTCAAGTCACGTCTGACACTTCGGTACTTAAATTTTCCCCTAAACAGAACAGAAAATGGAATGACACGGAAGTCGCAAAACCGAGTTGCCTTGCGCAATTATAACTTGGGGCGAAACGTATACAAAGACACCCGTGTACTTGCGAGGTAGCTTATGCCTGTCAAATTTGCGCTTTGGCAAGTTCAGCGTCGGAAGTGCGTCAGGACTCAATCTATTGCGCGAAAACCCTTAAAAAAAGAGAGCGAGCGAGAAAAATATATTCATCAAGATCAGCAGTGGCGATAAACTCGCTGGCGCATTTTCATCGCTTACGTGGCGAGTGAGGGCTCATAAAAAGATACACTTTACTATGCACCAGATCATGCATACACACTTGCCGCGTTTCGGTGCACGTACTTGCTCTGCGGAACACTGAGAACTGTTCTCGCGGCCGTGTAAACACAACGGAACATGCGCGAACTACAAAAGGGCTAGGGGACTCTCGTTTAAACAGACTCATAGCCAAGCGCGAACAAACTTTGCATTCACAGCGCAGACGCTACATGAATGACATTGAATAAACTTCATGAATTAATTTTCTTCTTTCTCGATTCATTCTCGCCTAATTTTCCTGCAGAAGTGTAGGAAAATCAAAGCACGGGGAAGCTTCCCCGAGCGTTCGCTTACTACAACCGTCTTCACGCTCGTAGTGCACAGCAGCAACAAGCATATAAATGCACACATTGGCGAAGTTATCGCTGACTACTCACCATCCGTTCTCGTTCGCGAACGCTAGAATGCACCGTCGTCGAAGTGCTTGCTGCACACCATCGCGTACTTGGAAGGCGTCTTGCCGTTACGAAGCCTAACGAGCCACAGTCGGCGACGTTCCGCGTCGGTGGGATAGAAATGGAAGCTTATCCCTCGCTCTGTGTAGTATGTGCGGCATTGTGGCACCGAACAAAACCTCACCATCGATGAAGAGTTTTCTACGGGTACGGAACACAAAATCACGATGTGAAAACAGAAGCCCCGTGCACTTCTACACACACCACACAAAACCAGTATCCACACTAGCGGGGTGACGGTGCTGCCACCTATAGGTCGATCTCGCCGCGAATAGAGCGGAGGTTGCGCGTGGTGTCTCCGTCGGTGGGTGTGGCTGTGCTACTGCGCATGCGCGGCTTGGACAGGTGGCGTGGTATCTGGTCGTTTGACGACGCGATGCTTGCTTCCTCTTTCTTTCTATCTTTTTTGTCTCTCTGTAGTTCTTTCTCACTCTTTCGTTGATGTTCTCTTTGTCTATCTTTTAGAGCGAAAGCTGTATATGGCTCGGCGAAACGAAAAACCGTTCGCCACATGTTTCTGTAATGGTCTCCATTGGCTGCGCCGTTAGTTACGTCGTTCTCTACGTAGCACCCAAGCGCGCGCGCCATTGGATGCGCTGTCAATGACGTTGTCTCTCCGTCGGACCTAGAGTTACTGTATATGCTACCGTTAGGTAGCAGAGTTGCGCATCTGTCTTCCAAACGCCGCAAGCAACCATGCATTGCGGAGAAGCTGACGGTCAGGCCACTTTTTGTATTTCTCGACACCGCCGCTGCAGCGAATGGAGTATAAAACTAATCATCAACAGCCAATGTTTATCGCCTTTCTTCAACACGCCAGGCATATTAATCGGCGACACGGTAGGCATGTTGCCTGAAAAAAACGGAGTGCGGCTTCACCGCATAGCTGTGGTTGCTAGCCAGACCTATGTGCAACTCTGCTACCTAAAGGTAGCATATACAGTAACTCTTGTCGGACCCAAGCATGCACGCCATGGCGGGCGGATGCTTGGCGGAAGCGGCGAAGAAGCGGTAGTGCCGGCAGGGTAGCGTCAACTTGGCAATGGCGCAACGCGTTCGCCGGGGCCAACGCCCACTTTCGGCGGGGATTTCTCGAGCGGTACTTCGGCTGCGGCTGCGATTTCTGCGACCGCCTGTGGTTCGACGACAACCAGGCTATGATCGACGGGATCCGGTCTCAACAACAACGGAACAATGTCATGGTGGTATTGACGCCGTGGTTCCCCAGCTGCTCCCAAAGTCGCTCAGTTTCGGGTCTGTGGGACATGCAAGTAATCGCTAATCAAAGGCAGTATGCCACATTTAAGCCCCATTAACGGCTACGTTTACCCACCGATGCTTTCACATTTTCCCAGACTCAACGTCGTCGAGGAACGGCTTGTGGCCCCGCGTAGCTGCCCAAACACGGTCCATTGCTGGCAGGAACGAAAGAAGAAGGTGTTTCCAATGACAACGCAACTCGGCAAGCCAACGGCATTTCGAACTTTGTCTGCCGCCGAAGTTCATTGGGACCGCTTAACTGAGCTGCTCGAACGCATCAGGGTACACGGCGACGACACGCAACGCTGGTTTGTGCCGGAGATGGGGTTCCTCGAACGCGTCGAACTTTGAAACAATGATCCTGAGGCGTGTGCGATATACGTCAACAAGCTCTTCGACTTCATCCTCAACATCCTCAAAGACCGGCGGATTTCGCCGCTCAAACTATACCAATTGTAGCGGGCGTTTATGCCGGTGACCGCGATAATTTTTATTTGTGTGCGCAAACCAATTCGTATGCAGCGGCGCACGACGCATACGCGGCCAACATGCCTCACGTTATCACCGGCGTGCCGCGGGAGATAAGCAGCCACGCCCCCTTTGTGTTGGCGTTTTCGAAGCCTGTTTTTCTTGGAAAATAAACTAGTTCTTGTCCCAAACTTCGAGGAGTGTGGATGTCTTCTTTGCGCTCCTTCGTAGGGCGAGTACGCTACACAATAATTGCAGTGAGTAGTGGGTATTGCCCAAATTCTGTGGCGCATACCCTTTCAAGATGATGATAGTTTTCGGGCCCGGTTTTCGGGCCCGGTCACATACTTTCCGTCGAGCTACAACAGATTGGGTGCTAAAACAACTCGCAACGCAAGCTTGTAGTAACTGTTGGGGCTACATAAGTTATCGGAACGTCAGCATGGTCGTCAGACATTTTATGCTGGAGAGGTGCTTGAAATATGGACCCAATAAAGGAAGGTGTCGTGGCAGAATAGGGTGCTGCAACGTATTTATCACATGACACATCTGACACTATTTATTATTTTTTTTTCAGTGTTTATAAGAAAGAAAGAAAAAGAAAAGTACAGGAGGAACACTTGTTCTCTCGTGTTCGTTCTTGGAAAAGCAGGCACTATCCTGTTATGTGGTCGACACTGCCGGTGTTGGCAACATAAACTGAAAAGTACTTAAAAACACAAAATGCGCATGTAGTGTGATCCTACAGCCCGTTTTTCAGTAGTTATTTCAAATGGAGTACTGCCAAGGGACCTGGAGGTGGAAAAAACTATTGTCACCTAAGGAGGTATACATTCCTCCCATAATAGTGAACTATCCATCTCACTAGCGCGCGTATGCTGTAGACTAAGTGGACACATAGTTTGCTCACGCTTTGCAGAATCGTTTTTTTTTTCAGTCGAGTAAATCTCTCAACATCGGCACGGTTTCCAAGAAAGCCTTTCTCGCAAAAAGCAATTAGCATTATTTAATAATATTGACTAGCTCCACGTCAGATATTAATATACCAGTAGATTCACTTCATGAAAACATTTGACGAAGTCCCACACAAAAGACTTCTTTTCAAGCTATCTCGCCTAATTTTTCCCCGCCTTGTTCGTAGCTGCATCCAGAACTTTTTGGAGCCACCGTAAGTGATTTGTGTGTGCAAACGACTACTCTTCTGTGCTATTTTTATCCTGTGCTCATCCGGGGACAGTGCTGGATCTTCTGCTCTTTCTCATTTAGAAATACGACCTGTCTACTAATATTTGCTCAAGTATAAGAATATCTGCGGACGACTGTGTTCTCTACCAAGTACTTAACAGCAGTATTGAAGTTAGAGCGCTCCAATCCGATCTTAATAACGTTGGAGAATGGCGCAGAGATTAGCTTATGCCACTGAACGTTAACAAGACACTCTTTCTGTCTCGCAGACCCAACCACGCTAAAGCCGAACATCCACGGCAAACCCGTACCGCAGCTAATTCATCATCTTTTTCGTGCGTACCTTTAAAGGTTGAAATAGTTATCCTTCCGGCGCCGTGCACCATAACGGCAAGGTCTTTTTCAAAGAAAACACCGTACATCATTTTCTTTGTTAAATAGTTGCCTACCCCTCATGTTAAACACCGAAACAAAAGCCTTTGATATATTAGATATACATAAAATAAAATAAATGTATACATAGATAAATAAACGTGAAGCTTCTAAATACCTCAACTGTTATTAAATGGCACCGAATCCAACAGATATGTCAAATATACATTGCCTTCTGAAATAATGACATACCTAAAATATCAATTCTCCTGCCATATAAGCATAACCCACACGGAAGGACCCTTTCCAAGCACATAAGGGTTTTTGTATTCTCTTGCCAATAGTGCACCCGTGCACAAACAACCCGGTTTAAACGTACAATGCCACATTGTCATTCCCACTTGCTAACGCATGTTAGCGCATTTTTTTTTCGAATCCAGGATACGCATGCTTTTCCTTTCTCTGTGTCGAAACGCAAGGAATGCAGTCACAAGCAAATTTGCGGTTTTTATTAAATTCCATATGTATTTTAGAACCACTGTATTTAAGTAAATTCCTTGGTTAAATGGAACTGAACTTACAATCTGATCTCATAAACAGTAGCCCAATTCACGTCACTTCTTTAATGACATGAGTGAAACTTAACGCAGCGTAAGGAGAAGAAAAGGTAATCAATGTTAGCAACCTTAATTGTTTGAAATATATTTGATTTACATCTGTCACAGTATTTTCAAAGACGCGCACTGCATTCTAGAGGTCCTCAGAAAAACAATGCCCCGATCCAATACCAAAGAATCAGGTCGACCATTTGCAAATAAGAATTTACCCGGCCCAATACATGACATTTGAAGAACCACACGACACGGTTTCTACGGCAAGCGCTATACCACACAACAGTCATAAGATGAGCGAAGAGGATAAACGAGTCAGAGAGCTCACTTTCATTCTGGCCACTACACAAAGAAGCGATAGCAGTTCACCACATGACTTTAACACTTACCGCACACGAATCCTAAATAATCGAATGCCGCGCACATTGGCAATATTCTAACGTAGGTGGAATGCAGATGAGCTCACACATTTTATCTATGCTCGCATCAAGACGTGGGTGGCCAGGAGTCTACCTTCAACTTATAATGTTCTTTCTGTCTCGCGGTTCTCTCAGTGGCACCGCCAAGTTTTGCGAGAGAGATCTCGATAGCCTTTGCTGCGCATTTTTAAGAGCGCTTGCAAGACAACATAATAAAAAGATATGGAGAAGCTCCACGACTGCGTGTCTAATCAGCCTTAGTGTGATAGTCAGAAGCAAAAGCTTATTAACAATTTTCGCTTCCCACTCCACGCATGAGTTCTCGTTCCTGACTTTCTTTAATCATAGATAAAAGTAATTCTTGCAGAAAGCAACTTTTTTTCCTCTTTATGTGATCAGATTCTAAGCTCAATTCCATTTAACCGAGCGAAGGCTCGGGTAAAAGGCAATAAATGGAAAATTCGGTTAGACTTCAATCAAGGAACCACGTACTTTGTTTGCTACGGAGCTACAATACCGATCCCCACAGTGCGCCTTCATATTGCGCGCAATGATTACGGCCGTCTACCTCCACAAAAGCTGTGCTAAGCGGGCGGTGATGATATGCTATAGTGGTGAGACTGCGGCTTGAATACTCTATTGAACATAGGGGTGTTTCAAACATGAGAAAGGCACACAGAGACAGAGGAAATGAAAGACACAGAAATAATCAGAAATTGTTCATTCTGCCCCTCTAGACAAGAAGAAGCAAAAGGGGCAGTAAGATAGAAAAGACTAGAGTCGAAATCATACATGTGAAGAGAACGAGGCATAACGCTGCTATTGTTGGACACTCAAGACCGTCACTTTCGGGAATTGAAGAAACGCACGTGTGCCTTTGTGCCCTGATGAGCCGGTGAGGGCAAACACCCAGAATATTAGCTTCAATTTACAGCCCGATCTGCCCGCACGTTCCCCGAGATCCACTAGTGCTCGTGGCAAGGCTGTCGAGCTGCGCTGCCGAAATCTTCAGGCGTTGTTGTGAATAGAAAAGTAGTAGTGCGAGTCACGGGCAGGTTTACTTCGCCGTAAGTCGCACGGTTCAGATTGTTGGCTTTCTTATCGCGACGCCGACCGAAACTACAGTGTTATGCTTACTTGTTCCTCTTATCGATTGCGTAAGCAGTGAGCTTCAGTTGGTGTCCTTCCTTAAATGGGTATGCGTAACTACACTGGCCCACCTTAGAACGGAAAACGTTTGGCTGTAAGCAACAATATTACCCACATTCTTTAAAGCTGGTTTCTCCGCAGTAACAAAATATGCGCGGAAAAGCCGCACATAAAAAACTTTGGCTTTAAAAGGACATTAAAGGGAAGCTGCAGCGTTTAAAAAAAAATGACTTTCGAGCGTCTAAGGACAGTTTGATCCCTGCTGAATTCGAAAAGCGATGTGACCGTTCTCGAAATTGAGCGCAAATAGCACTTTTTAGAAAAAAAAAACAGAGGCTGTGGCTGTAGGGCTTCTTGAGGCGCTGAGCGAACGTGGTGTCATCATACTCGGTACGCGGCGTTATCTGCAACAGCAACACTGCTGAAGCGCGGCCTCCTCGATCAGCTTCGGCAACGGCAAGTCACGAGTTAGTCACGGAGGCCACAGTTGAAGATACGAGATACGTTTGTTCACGTTGCGCTCGGCTGTTTGTCGTTATTCCAGGGGTGCTATGCAGGATGGCCCGAGTATGGCTAAACGCGGAATCTTTCCGAGCCAATGAAACGAGCCAATGAAACGTAACCAATGAAACGCAGCGCGCGCTGCGTTTCATTGTTTACGATAGAACGCGGCGTCTTGTCAAGGGCAGTCGACAAAATTGAGTGGTGTCTTCAAACCAGAGGTATCTTTCATTTGTTTGTCGTTCCACTGAGGGTAGAAGTGCATCCATTCGAGAAAACTGTCAGAAACTTCTACTAACGGTAGTTATTAGTGGTACGGACCGTTTAAATTCCTTTTTAAGCGTTTAATGTCTGCAGTAAGTATCCTTTAGAATAATCAGCACCATGCCCTTTGCAATTAGCTCCGGCCGAGCGCCTTAAAGCACCGCGGCTGGAGCTAATCGCCGAGGTCACGTGTGTAATCATCACGGTCGGCCTGTACATTTGATTGCGCTGCTCGGCCGGCGCGCGCCCTCGTCGTCCTCTTAGTCATCGTCTGCTCGCTCCCCGAGCACGTGCGCCTGGCTGAGTAGCTAATTGGCTGGGCCGTATACCTCGCTAATTAGGTCCGGACATGCTATGACCGGGCTAATTAAGTCAGGTCATGCTAAGACCGAGCTAATTAAGCCACATCTGACTAAGACCATCCAATGAAGCCGTGTAAAGCTAAGAGCGGCCTAATTAAGACCATCCGAATTATCCCGACGCCAGTGGCGTAGCAAGGGGGGGGGGCACACCGGGCCCATGCCCCCACCCCCGAATTTTATTTTTTTTTGCCATGGCATAGAGAGCAAAAAATGACACTCCATCACATCTGCCTGCCCGACCCCCACTTCAGATCAAGGAGGTGCTCGCCCCGAAAAAAACTTCAGGCTACGCGTCTGCCCGACGTCATTTAGGGACGCGCTAATTGCAACTAGGCTTACCTTACTCACTGAGGACATGCTAAATAGGAACACGCTAGTAATGTTTAGGCGAATTACCCCATAATATTTAAGACTTTTCTAATTAAACATGGATAATTAACATTGCGTTAATTAAATATTACCAATTGAGATATAACTATTCAATATCATGTTGAATAAAATATAGCTAATTAATATCATCAAAATTTAGACTGCACTGACACGGTCTTTTCTCCGAAGTAGACCGAGCAGACTGAGTAGACGAGCCACGTAAAAAGCTGGAAGCTAGGTGATCACATGCTCCTCCGATGGCTCCAGTCTTGCACAAGTAGTGCAAGCTGACCGAATTATTTTATATGCAAGGAAGCTGCTGCTTAGCGTCCACGGCATGAAAAGCTTGACAGGCACACCGGCACTATGACAGTCACGAATTGAACTGGGACCTTTTCAAAATCAGCGAATATGTACCCGAGTTCGCGCGTCAATCAGTTTGATTGACAGATGCCCCCGGCGAAGATCGGATCCGTCCACCGCGTTTGCTCTTGCCGAGGAGTAGTGCTCACTCCGCAACGCCAGCGAGCGGCACGATTCATCTATAAGCCTAATCGCACAGACTATGCACAGACGCACGAAGAACTAAAGGTTATATCATCGCGTGACTGCGATGCCTCGCATTCAGTTTCACCGCACTCACGACGTACCACTCACAGCCATGAAGCAAGTGCCCCTGGTGGCATTTGAGGCAAAAAATGTTACTATTTTAAAATAACAGAGAGCTGAGCTAGTTGGTAAGCATTCATGTTAAAGAGACATGGCGTGCAAACACGGACACAAGAGAGAAGTCAAGACATCACAAACGCCGACTAACAACTGAAAAAGCGCACAACGGCGGAAAAGAAAGAAGACACGAAAACGTATCTGCGCATGCCCAAGCAATAGGTGAACCTATCAATCCGGCGTTTGTGGTGTCTCGATTTCGCTCTTGTGTCCGTGTTTGCACGCCCTGTCTCTTTAACATGGCGCTATTTACCTGGTTGTGGAGACATGGTTTATACCGATTCGTTACTGAAGAAAAATCTTCTGACGTGTAATGTAAGTAGCCGTAACATGCCCATTTATTTGTCTAATATACGAGAGAAGCGAAACGAGCTGCACGAGAGTGCTGCGTGCGCGCCCTTGTTGCCTTCGAGAGTGGAAATTTGCATGCTGCAGGTGGAACGAAAGAACTTGCCCGAAAGAGGACAAACGCCCACGAACACGCCTGTGGGAGGCGCGATGTTCAGTTGGCAAACAGATAGCGTGACAATCACGCTGACGTCGCCACACTGTTGAAATGTTGACTGATTGGCGGCGCTGACGAGTTCGCACGTGGTGTTCCTTTGAAAACCGCCGCAAATGCTGCAAATGCGTTGTGACGCCGTGCTCGTTCTTGTAGCCGTTTTTATGAACGCTGATATCGCACGCTCCGCACTGTCTTCCTATCATGACTGCCGTGGTGCGAGCTCGGAGCAAACTCGGGTTCTCGAGAAGCTCGGGCCATCCTGCATAGCACCCAGGGTTGCCACTGACTTTCGAGTAAATGTCGCCAAACGACGTCTGGGTGTGTGTGTGGGGGGGGGGGGGCTGCGTCGCTCGAGCAGTAACTGCGAGCGAACATTGATCTCGACTGACATCACTCTCCCAGCTTACTTTGCATTGAGACGACAGACATCACGAAATCCGCTTCGCTCCATGGAGCGGTCGTATTCGCTTAAATCAGCATTTTGTAGAGTTACGCGAGGTCGGATCCAAAAGAGTTAGCTGCTAGCCTTACTACGTATAACATTCCAAATTGTTAGATTGCATTCGTTGCGTCGCGCTTGCGGCGAAACTGTGATTTTTTTCTTCTCCGTTGCAACAAATGTGTACAACGCGCAGGACAAGGAGAAGAAATAAAGAACACCGCTTTGACGCCAAGCAATGCTACAGGGGATTTCGAAACCAGCATTCACAGCCATGCGCAATATGTGGAATAATGCAAAATTATGCAGAACCAACATGAGATACGAATCAATGTGATGCCAAGAATTATTTCGTGGTCGGCTGTCTAGACATCGTTTCTGACTGCGCACAGTTCTACCGGACGTTACAATCTGTTCGCATAGGGCGGGCAGTTGCGTATGTGGCATGAGCGTGTGTGTATGAAAACAAGAGCCATCGCCCTGACGAAGGCGATGACATGACGGCTGATTTATTGTGCTTGGGTGCTAAAACATTACAACGTGGTCCTGGGAAACACATGAAGGTAGTTGATTCAGTAAAATTGGCCTACGCCGAGAGCGGCGTCCAGTAAAATTGTTTAGTAAAAAGACCGCCAGATTTAAGGGCCTGTGCGAGGTCTCAAAAAAATTGACCGCCATCCCGCCCTGCGAACGTGAATGTCCAGCGAAGCTGTATTAAACACTACACATGCTGACGGGGGAATATGTTTTATTATTACTTTAGAGTAATGGTAGTGACAGTCGCTTTGTGGTCGCGGTGGTAGACCGTGATTGGTTCCGCGACCATTATCAGCAAGAAGAATTTGTTCCTTTCGTTGAGCATTGTATTTACGCTGCTCCTCTCGTGTGTTTAATTTCCGTGGTCTACCCATGGCAGTGATAGAATGAACTGAATGAGTTGCTGGACGGGTCTCCCTTTTATATATGAAAGTGGGAAACACACGCGCGCAAAGGGAAGAGCCGTTTGAGGTCATTCTAAGCCCTCGTGTTAAGTGCAAAGCAGCTGCAACCTAATCTTCACCGGGAACGCGTGGGAGGGCGTTCCCATTGTTCACAGGCGCATTATCACCCATCATGCGGTTTCGATACTTGTTTTGTGGTTTTCTTTATTGAAACGAATACTGAGCCGTATGCTGTAAGCTTGACTCCAAAGAAAGCTATGCATATGCCTTCAATTGTTAAAGGGCCCCCAAACCACCCAGAGGTCGAAATTTAATTGTGGCGTTGCAGCTGTGCACGAGTCTACAGCGAACGCGTTCTTCGGTTCGTCTGTCCACCTCTCCGAATGCCCTTCCTCAGCGTCCGCAAGGAGCGCGCGCTTCTGCTAGCAGAGAAGCACGTTTGTTGGTGGTTCAGGGGCCTGGCGTTTTGTGCTTACACCACGAAATTTTCCGACCGACGAGAGGTATACACCATCGCTGTAAAATATTGAGCCTTCTTTATTCCCACGTAAACCAACGAAGTCCGGAAGGTTTCCTTTGGTAGAAATATGGAAAGGACATTCAAGCACATGCGTGATTTTTTTACACCCGCAGACATCGCCATTTTCTGACAGACGGTCATAAGTGAGAACGTCATTTTACAACTTACCAATTCTAGTACGTTGTAAAATGACGTAACAATCTTAGCAGCAATCCTGCATAAGATTTTGATAAAAGCTTGGTGTTACCCAAGCAGAAACCATTCGGAAGATCCAGCAGGCTTTCAGTCACGATGCCATAAGCACCTTTAGGTTAAACGACTGGCACAACCCCATTAAGTATGTGTTAACATAAGTGGACAGCGAAGCGCGTTCGGGCAGACCCTCAACAGGCGCAAATGTGAATGTCGTAGAGCAAGCGCGGACGTTCGTTGCAAAGTTCCGTCTCTTCAGATACCGAGAACTTGCGTATGAGATTGGGGTAAGCATTGCATTAGTACATTCAAATTTTCCTGATGTGCGGCGCAAGTGACCAGATTTGTGGGCAGCGAAAACTTTGTTGATCCATCGCTATAACGCATCCGCCTATTCTGCGTATCTGATTCAGGCTCTCTGCACCAAATACAGCATTCCTGCTGTATTAGGTACCCTACTCCCCAGACGTGATTGTATGTGGCTTTTGGCTGTTTTCCAAGCTGAAAATTCCGCTGAAAGGTAACCGATTCGAGTTAAGAGAATACATCTAGTGAAATGCGAGGGGCCGGCTGATCACCCTTCCAAAAAAAAATCAGACCATTTCCCACTCAAGGGAACCATGAGGGGATGCGAAGCAGCATTGGGGGCACAGACCAAGTTTCCGTCACGTTCACTCATAATAATAATATCTGGTGTTCAACGTCCCAGAACCACGATATGATTATGAGAGACGCCGTAGTGGAGGGCTCCGGAAATTTCGACCACCTGGGGTTCTTCAACGTGCACGTAAATCTAAGCACACGGGCCTCAGACATTTTCGCCTCCATCGAAAATGCAGCCGCCGCGGCCGGGAGGGGGCGCTGCCAGCGCGCGAGGTGATCGGACGTGCGGCGCAACGGCTCCATCGTTTTTCAACTGGAACCGTGGATCTATAAGCTGAACCCCAACGAAATCGATGCCCTCGGACGCTTAACATCACAAGGAATCTGTGGACACCGATTCTCTACAGGTGGGCTAAGTTTCAAGACTTTCAAGCCAACTTGAAGTTTCCACCTCGCCGCGGTTGAGCTGGCCCTTTCAAGGGCTGGGCTCGACGCAGCTGGCGTCGGGGTTTCCCAGGTATGGCAGCGACGAAGATCACCGGGTATGACCCGGTCACCATGCAATGGACTGAAATTGACACTAAAAACCAAGATGAAGATGTTCCACCCACGGAAAATGAGTGTTTGCAAGCCCTAATGCGATTACGGCAACGCAGGACACAGGCGAACACGACGACCAAGGGAGACGCCAGCTCAGCGTCGCTGGCACAGGCGGGGATTCCCCGCTCAGGGACTCCCGGCGGTGCTCGCGCTGCGCCGCAGAATGGAAGTATGAAGACAGCACAGCAGTGGCGCCCGAAACAGACGCCACGTCTGCGCTCAGAAGACATCATCGTGGTCCTGAAACCCCGAGGGACGCTCGATTTAAAGACGGTGTTCAAGCACGGAGAAGTGGGTTCTGCAGTAGCTAACTACGTGGGTGACCTGGCAGCCGAAGACCTCAGCGTCTGGCCCGTCTGGGAACAGAACGTGATCGTTTGCGGCACGCAGACCACAGCCGTGGCGGACAAACTTATCAAGGAATTCGACCTCACGGTGGAGGAACAGAATTATCCCTTCCGTGGCCATCTGAAAATCAACGGTGACTGCTGCAAAGGGGTCATCCGCGTCCGCGAGGACGAAACCTCTGCTTCACTCAAGCCAAAACTCCGCTGGAGGGAGGGCGAAATCGCTTTCGTCAGAAAACTGGGCTCCTCAAATGTAGCGGTGGTGACTTTCGAGGGCCGAAGACTGCCCCGATACATTCATTACAACTATGAATGTGTCCCCGTGAGAACCTACAAGAAAACGATCCCGGCTTGCTACAGATGCGGTACAGTCGGCCACCGGGTAGACAGCTGCCCCCACCCCGAAGACGGACGCTGCGGATACTGCGGAAAGCAAGTTGGGGCCACTACAGACGGCCTAACAGAACACGAGTGCCAGCCATCCTGCATGATCTGCGGAGGGGCCCACCTCACAGGGTCCGCGGACTGCACCGGAAAGTTCCGTAAGCTCCAACGCTCGGAGGCAACGAACCAGGCAGGACCCTCAACAACACCGAGCAAGCAGCTACCCCCACCTCCGAAGACGGGGAAACAAGGTCAGCAACAGCGGCAACCACCACAACAGAAAACCGAAAACAAGAACACGTCTCAGCAAGTCAAGCCAGGACCAGGAAAGAAGTCCCCGACTCTCCAGGCCGGGGATTTCCCTCCACTCAACAATGCTCCAAAACAACAGGTGAGTGGCTGTGCAGGGGCTGCCTCACGGTCCTCCTCTTCTTCCTCCACCCCTTTCACACTCGAGATGAGTAAGCAGTTGGAGTCCTTAAGGAAACAAAATGCGCAGCTGGCAGCCAAAATTCAGGCGCTCGAAAAGGCTAGAGCAGAAAATCCTACACCGCACATGGATGACGAGAGTGACTCGGCTTCTGTGTGCTCGGGCAGTACGATAACATCTCACTCGGCCTCGATCGAAAATATGGAGTCCCGGGTCTCTAATATCGAAGAACAGCTACTAGCTTTCACCGAACAGATGACTCAGCTCCCAAATATGATTAGTCAAGCCGTGCAGGCAGCTATCCAGCTGCAGACACAGCACATGGTAGCAACTGTAACCCAGCAAGTAACGCAGTCCATTCAGACATGGCTCAGCAGTAACCCGAGATTCTCACGACGCACGGGGCCTATCCGTGAGGTCGGGCGACCCAGTAAAATTCTCCGCGCCGCGGAGGGCGAGAAACACGAGGAATTCACCGACTTTCTAGAAAATGTGCAGAGTGGCGGTACAGCTCTCCCCACGGGTCCGCTCACTAACCCATCTCAACAAATATAATAAATATGGCAGGGCCTACTTCTAAAGCACGGAGAAAAAAAGAATCGCTCTCGATAATACAGTGGAATTGCAGAGGTTTCAGGGAACGGCGCAAAAGATCTCACCTGCACCTCTACATTCAAAATTTGGATGAAATGCCTGCAGTGATGGCCCTTCAAGAGCCAGGTTTGCAGGCTAAACTCTCAGGCTATAACACGTTTCAAAGGAACCCATCCACCTGTATTCTGGTGCATAAATCGTACACCGCGCAAGAGATAGATCTAGAGCTTAACTCGGAGCATTCCTACACCATGGTGCAGATCCTGCCCCTCCGTAGGACAAACCATGCGGTGTATATACTGAACATTTATACTCCACCCAAAACAAACCGCGTCACCTATGCAGACATTTTCTGCCGTGCACTGAAATGCGCCCACAGAGCACCTCTGGTTATCACAGGCGACTTCAATGCCCCCTGCAGACTCTGGGGGTACAAACGCGAGGAGGCCAGGGGGAGGCGGCTTGCGGAGCTTATATCCACCTTAAGCCTCACCCTTCTCACCGACCCGGCCACCCCCACGCGCCTTGGTAACTCGGTGAACAGGGACACATGCCCTCACCTCACTCTGGTTAAGAACACACGACACGATACATGGACTAACCTAGAGGAGACACTGGGCAGTGACCACTGCCTACTAAACATCACACTCTCCACGCACCCTTTCAAACGGAAGAACAGACAAGCGCGAACAGTTAACTGGGACAAAATGCGCAAGGAAAATATCCCGCCTATCCTCCGTTCAGGCAATTACGCAGACTGGGCTGCGCACATCATACTCACCCAGAAGAAATACGAAACCACATTGCAAACATCGGATGAGCCCCCCGCGGTTGACAACCACCTTCTGCATTTGTGGGAGGCCCGCCAGAGCCTCACGCGCCGATGGAAACGACAGAAGCATAATAGAGCCCTTCGAAAACGAATTCAGGAGCTAACAACACAAGCGGCGGAATACGCGACGCACTTAGCAGATACAAACTGGGTAGACAAATGTAATGATATCGCACATCAGATGTCAAACAAGGGCACGTCGCGGCTATTTCGCAGCCTCATTGACCCCACACAAACGCGAGGAGAAACGCAAAGACACCTCCGAAGAGCCATTCATGGATTTCAGGGTACCACAACACAACTAGCGGAAACGCTTCGGGACAGGTATCTCTGCCAGCAGCAAGATCCGCGAGGTCCGGAGTATACATATTCGGGAAGGAAAAACGAGACCCTAGACGCCCCTTTCCTCCTACATGACATGAAGGCAGCAATGGCAAAGATGCGTAGAGGAACAGCTCCTGGTAGGGATAACATCACGGTCAAGACGCTGGCAAACTTGGCCGACCCTACGCTGACACAACTCTTGGAATACATTAATGCTATCTGGAGTGGCCGGATGTCAGTCCCCCCTGAGTGGAAAACAGCCCTGGTCACATTCATCCCCAAACCAGGTAAACCAGTAAACACAGACAACCTTCGCCCCATCTCTCTAACATCTTGCGTGGGCAAGTTGATGGAAACGATGGTGCGGGACAGACTTTCGGAATATCTAGAGCAGAAGGGGGCCTTTGCTCCTACCATGTTCGGATTCCGTCCTCATAAATCGGCACAGGATGTTCTCCTGCAACTACACCGAGAGGTCATCCAACCGGTGGTGATGAAATACAACGACAGGGTCATCTTAGCCTTAGATCTGAAGGGGGCCTTTGATAACGTTAAACATAGCGTCATTCTCGAACACCTCAGTGACACCGACTGTGGACAGAACACGTTCAATTACGTCAAGGACTTTTTATCGGACAGAGCCGCCCTGATCCGCATAGAAAACTCAGAATACGGACCGTATCAAATGGGTACTAGAGGGACACCGCAAGGGGCTGTCCTTTCTCCCATCCTATTTAATATCGCCATGATGCATCTACCACGTCAGCTGGCGGGCATAGAGGGCATTCGCCATGCCCTCTATGCAGATGACATCACGGTTTGGGCAACACAAGGGAACTTGGGTAACATTGAGGACAGCCTGCAACAAGCTGCAGAAATTGTACACACCTACGCGGCGCGCTGCGGGCTCCAATGCGCGCCCAACAAGTCTGAGTTCCTTCACATCAGAGGCATGTCTAAAGACAACACAGATATCTCCATCACGCTTCCTACGGGCCCAATCAGACGAGCGGAGGAGATCAGGGTCCTTGGCCTATACATTCACCAACAGCTCCGAATTGACACAACACTGACCAAACTTAGGAAAATAGGTGACCAGGTGGGTCGCATGATCCGCAGGGTCTCCAACAAGAGGGGGGGACTTCGGTGCAAAGATGCGTTGCGGCTGGCGCACGCTTTTGTAACCAGCAGGGTCATGTACTCCGTCCCTTACCTCTACCTCCGCAAACATGAGGAAGAAAAAATCGAAGCAGTCATTAGGAAGACGTTAAAGAGGGCTCTTGATCTTCCGATCTCTACATCCAATAGCCGTATCAAGGCTTTGGGTGTGGTGAACTCGTATCGGGAGCTTAGGGAAGCCCATCTCCTCAACCAGTATACACGGTTGGCCCAAACAAACTCTGGCCAAAGTCTACTTGCGCGACTGCATATAAAACATGACTTCCACCTACAGGAGCGGGTCAAGGTACCAGAACTGCGGCGCACAGCCCTTCTGGTTCGACCTCTCCCCACTAAAATGGACAGAGATGAACACACCGCACGACGTGAGGCGCGCGCTCGGGCGCTGGAGCTACAATATGGACAGAAGAGCGGTGTCTACTACGTGGACGTTGCTGGCCCAAACCCTGAGGGGTGGTACACAGCCGCTGCTATTGACGAAGCAACACAGGTGGATGGGCTAACCTTTAGGGCGTATACTATAACACAGGCTGAAGAGGTCGCCATTGCCCTTGCGGCCTCTCACAGTAATTCCAGATGCATTATTACGGATTCGCGGGGCGCGTGTCGCAACTACGTAGCAGGGTACATCTCACCCTTAGCCTACAAAATACTGCGAAACTGCATAAGGGACGCGGGCCCTCACCCGAAACGTATTATTTGGACTCCGGGTCATCAGGGATTGCGGGGAAATGACGCTGCAGATGCGGCTGCCCGAGCGCTCATTTCCGGGTTTCCTCCGTCAATCCAATGGAGACAGACGGGGAGGGTTACCCTCTCCTCCGGTATAGGGAAATTCTGGAATATTATAAGGAAATTCATCGCCGTTACCCTCCTCCTGCAAGGGGGTTGAAGAAAGCAGATGAGCGCATCCTGTTAAGACTCCAGACTAACACAATGTTATGTCCTGCAATCATAAAACATTTCGACCCTACGGTCACAGGACAGTGCCAGCACTGTGGGGAGGTGGCGGACACCTACCACATGGTGTGGGCCTGTCAAAACAACTTATCCCTTACTCCTCACCCGAACCCTACCCGAGAGGACTGGGAGGCGGCCCTGCTCGGCTGCTCAGACCTTCAGGCCCAACAGGCCTTGGTACAGAGAGCCAGGGTGGCGGCTTCAACCAATGGGGTCCCGGAATAGAGACTCCACCTAGTCTGTAGGAACCTCTAAAGAGGTCCCACGCCTCTCCTTGTAAATAAATGCTTTTCACCACCACCACCACCACCGGCCGGGATTCGATCCCGCGACTTTCGGGTCAGCAGGCGAGCGCCATAACCACTAGACCACCGTGGCGGGGCGTCACGTTCACTCGGCGTTTCCGTTAGTATGTGATGTTTGTATTTAGTGTTTGCGTTATCATTAAGTTGTGTTTGTGCGTTGCTTTCTGTTAGCGCCGAGTGAACGAGTGGCCCCGACGTTGACGTTACAACTCATCTGAACTGGAGCGAAGCGAGAATGACGGAAGCCGACCGAGCGCACGCGCTTATATACACATTAAATGGGAGAGGGAGAGGAGAGAGTGGGTTACAGGCTCTATTTGGCTGCGGCGCGGCTGCATCACGTGGGAGGAGAGGCTGCGCCACGGCAGCAGCGCGGGGGAGAAGAGGAAAAAAGGCGACCGAACACCTGCATAAAGGAGGAGAATGGGAGAGAGAGTAGGCGCATGCGCAGTGCAGCGCGGACGTTACCACCGCCGCCAAACACAGCCCCGAGAAAAAGCTGCTTCGCATCTAAAAATGCGTTCCAGAAATGTTTCCTACAATGGCGGGAGCGCTGTGAGAGGCTTGTGCATTGCCGAAGAGACTATTTTGAATGCGATTAGGGCTTTGTACCTTCTGATCAACAAATGTATTTCTGCCAACCAAGGTATCGATCATTTTTGAAGAACACAGCTTGTATACTACGCTTAATGAAACTTCATACGGGATGGGTGCTTTGAAACCGTATTACTTCCCACGCTTAGAACTGCTTCGGGCGTATTTCCTTCCCAGGTCAACGGCATCATGCGTTAGATGCTCTACAGCTACATCACTGTCGTCGTCGTCGTCGTTGTCGTCGTCGTCATCACCGTCATCTTCATCAGCCCATTCTATGTCCACTGCAGGCCGAAGGCTTCGCCCTTTTCATTTCCAATTTACCCTGTCTTCCGCGAACTGAATCCATTTTATGCGTCCGACCTTCTTAATTTCATCCCCTCATCTATCTCTCGCAGCCCTCGGCGGTGTTTCCCATGTCTCGGTATCCATTCCGTCGCTCTCACTGACCATCTGTTATCTGCCTTACGTATGACGTGAGCCCCCCCCCCCTCCCCAGGTACATTTTTTTCTCTAAATGGCAACAAAGGTATCAGCCATCCCAGTTCTGTGATCCACTCCGCTCTCTTCCTATCTCTTAAAGGGACACTAAAGAGCAAAACTATTTTACTCATATTAGTGAAATACTCTTTCACTATACCAAAAACACCACGCTTGCTGCGAGAAGACGCTTAGTAAGCGAGAAAACGCGCAAAAACGAAACGTGGGTGGCGACGCCACCTTGAAGTTCCTGCACCATTCGCCGTGATGTCACGTTTTTTGACAGCGCCTACTATAGGACTACGTAGTTCCTAATCGGTAAAAATGAAGTACATTATCCTCTAAGGGGGCCGTAGACTAATATACCAAGTTTGGGGTAATTTTGTTGAGCCAATGGCGCCAAAATACAATAAATAGACATTGAAATTCGTGACGTCACGCGGGGAGATTTTGGCGCGAAATTTAAAACTGAAACTTTGAACTTGATTTTCTCCTCTATTAATAAACCTGTGATGGCGCAATTAACGACATTAAAGTTCTCAGAGCACAATTTATCGATCTAAACTAATTCATTGTTGCTCTTTAGTGTTCCTTTAATCTTACGTCTGTTATTTTTCGTTCCGACGCACGCCGCGTGGACTTTAACGGCTTCTCGAGTTTCTTCGACAACCTCTAAGTTTCTGCCCCGTATTTTAGTACTGGTAGAATACAATTGTTTCACACTTTCCGCTCTGGCTGCATCGCGGGGAACAAAATGGCATACTATGCCTCAGAGCACGTAAATCGAAAACTGGAATATTCGCAAGTTTGCAGTTTCCAGCTTTCACACGCAGGAATATTAAAACTAATGCACTTGTTTATATATATTTCTTTTGTATCCGATTTTATGATACACGCCTTATTTTAAGCGAGATGTGTCAGCTTTTTCCACTTATTTATAAAGAATAAAAATCGTTTTTATTGGCAACGACTGAACAGATAATTTTGGTGTAGTTTCGTCTTTTAAAAGGAAGGTGTTCATCTGTCAACTGTAGCAAAAAAAAAAAAAATGAAACTTGCAACATGTCGCGCAAGGCTTGAAACAGCGAAACTGGACGCTTCTGAAGTCTAATCTGGTTGCTTCTAGGTTGTTTTTCGGCTTAGCTAGGTTAGTCACGACACGCATGTCCAAACTACAGAACCTTTCCCGTTCCCTAGTATGGCAGCTTCGCCCTAGTCGTGCCAAGGCTTTCTATACTTTAATGTCTTTATTCGCATTAGTTCTCTATATTCTTCTCTTTGTCTTTCTTTCTATATCTTTCTCTCTTTCTTAGTGAACCAGTGGTGAGTAGTAGATTTCCTCCTGCTCATTCTCCTCCTCACGCTCACTTACCTTTCCCACCCTCTTGCTACACTATACTATACAACGCTACGCTATGCTCTGCTAGCGCGAATGGATAGTCGAGTGGTTAGGGCGCTCGCCTTCGGATCGAGGGCACGCGGGTTCGAATCCCGCCTCGTGAAGAGTTTCTTTCAGCAAGAATTTTTCTCTTTCTTTATATGTTTCTTTCCGTCTCTCTCTTTCTCTCTCTTCTCTGTATTCGTTCTCAGGGTTATTACAGACCAGGCCGTAGCAGTGAGTAGTAGGACCTGCCCAAATTCTGTGGCACATAGCCTTTCAATATGATGATATTTTTTCTGAGAGGCCGCACATTATAGCTAGCTGAAACAGTTTCGCCGTTAAAAGAATCGTTATTAGTGCCACAAGCAACGAGTGGCACTCTTGTTTCTCTTCCAAGTACTTCAGGTCGAGCACTTACTTCCGGTTTTCCGAATATTCAGAAAGTCTTCTAAAAAAATAAAACTGCTGCTAAATCGGTGGCTCTGGCTGCAATTAACAGTTATGTTGGATACATCTTATATGGGAGCCCAAGTTTACTTATGACAAGGGCCAATATGCTGCCCCAATAAATAATGAAAATCAATTGAATGCGTTCAGTTAAAGATGAACCGGTTTTCTTGTGAGCATCTGGCATTGTTGCGGCACCTGCCGGAGCAGATCTCAACAACGCGCTTCTTTCTACGTGGCCTCTGAGATCCGCTGCGGCAGTGCGACGAAACACAAAGTTAGCCCAAGGAGTACATCAGGGCACACGAATCCGACTTGCGAATGCCACTACCAGACACCCGAGTCAAGGATTAGGGTCGCCTGTAAATTTTTATGCAGGTATCTTTTACAAATTCATCAAAATTTCTTAATCGCAGGGAAAAAACTCAGAAATCAAGTTTCCTACTCTTTATGTCGCTAATAAAAAACGAGATGGCAACACGCTGATAACATCACCTTCTTTGAAACGTCTAAAGGAGACAAATAAAGCTTGACATTACGCAACGCTATCAAGTGTACCACTAATTCGGTAGTACCACTTTTGCAAAACCACTTGAAGGATTGTATCAATTTGAAGCAGCCCGTAAAAAGATAAATTTGCGCTTAAGATTCCTCAGAGATATGCAGCTAAAATAACTCTTAAAATCTGTTTTTGTTTGGAGCAGTCTTACGGCCTTGTAAACTCTGATGCTTCTTTTTTTTTTAGTTTGCTCGTTCACTTATAATTTCCGGCAGTTTCTGTATATAGAACATTGAAAATGGTTAATCATCCTTCTGCTTGGTACAATTTCCAAAGAGCATAACCTCTTTTTTTTTAATGCAACAAAACCAATGAAATCAGTGCACCCATTCTCTATTTAGAGCAGTTCTGCGTTTCGCATGTACTTGAATGACAGAATTGGATTTACATTACGAGCTAAACCTTCCTCTTTAGTGAATTTGCTGCAAACATTGCTAGACATGGACCTGATGAGAACTTGTAGCACTGCTACAGTTGCTGCTCTGATTGTGCACGAAAGCCTTAGCGCGAGACAAACTAGCATGCACACAAAGACTCACGCTACTACGAATTGTCGTCCCGTTTGTCGTTGTGTTAAGTGGGATAATTTGCTTCGCGTCAAACCTCGTGCGATTTGTCATGCAAAATGTTTTGGCAAATCAAAATAATGTACATAATGTTTACGCATACGCTAACAAATAGCGTTATCGACGTTGGTGGCACCAGGGATCCGGCTTCAGCGTGAATTCATGTGATAGGTATATCCTGTCGTTATCACTGGTTGCCAGTAGCTGCTCAAATGAGCTTCCGTTTCCACTAAACACACCTGGAACGTTAGTAGTGGGCGCATAGCACATTGGATTATTTCCGAGAAAATTTAGTGATTCGTTCGTTTAAAGGCGTAAAGAGACCAATCTCCCTATAGAACTGCGCAGGAGGCATTTGTTTTGGTTTGGATGGATTCAACAATAGTTATAATCGTTGCCGTTGCTGGCATCCCTGTATCAAGGAAGATGTTTGTTTATACTAGTCTACATATGGAGGCTGTGCGAGCAACAGGTGTGTTACGGTTGCGCTTCACTAAGAGAAATGATAAAGATATTTTCCGTGAAATAAACGCTTGCAACCAACTTCAAAATCCAGCGAAATGGCCAGAGGCCGCAAAAGACAATGCACGTACGATGAAAAATACGTGAGAGATGTCAGCTGCTGCAGGCACATTGCACCAAAAAGCGCTTCAAGAGTTGGCTGCTGCAGAATATTAACTCGATTCGCGCGGGATCTGATCTTGATAGCTACGCATTTGAGAACATTCTAGCTACGACGCGCATTCGTGAGGCAGTTAATGCAGGACTTTGAAAGAGACAGTGCTGAAAGTTTGACTATAGAAAAGCAACAGGGTGCATCATTCAGTGTTCTTATGGAGTAGTCCCACTTTCAGCGCTTCGTCTTTCCGAGAATATTCAAATCAGGCACACAGGAACAAGATGCGGTATACAGAGGCTCCTGTTGGAAATTTCCGAACCTACTGCCGAATTAAGGCCTCAAAATTTGGGAACCAAGGCTGCTCGTTGCGTCAAAGCGTTCTAGAGCTGCTGCGATAAGTGCGGCCGCGAGGTTGCAGCACTCTGACGCACGCGTATGAATAGTCTGGCGTTTGTAAAATAATTATTCGGCAGCATTCTTGAAGTTTCACAGGCCGACTCGCTGCTGAAATCGTGCCGTCGCATTCAAATTGCGTAAGCGCTAAATTTCGCCCAAAACGCGCTCATATGAACCAAACCATCGGCGCCTATTTTGCGACCCTCCTGAAACGTTCCGTTGCCATTAAAATAATTACATATGTTTCCGAAAACTTTTATGGAAATGTATGTCAAATACATCAAAAATATAAGGAATGTACATATATGTACTCCGTAAGAACAAATGGAATTATTGGATTGGCGTACCAAACTTTTCGGAAGGGAATTGGGCGGAATCATTCCACCCAATTTAGATCAATTTACATCAATGTTTGAAAGATTGATGTAAATACATGAATATTTATTACGCCCAAGTTCAGTTAAGTGCCTTTAGGTGCAGAAGTTAATTGGCGACGAAGATAACCTACCTTTTTTACAGCCTCATTTGAGTGACACCATGAGCATTCGAATTCGACACTTTTTGAATCTGTTTGCAAGAACAAACGAAGCGTGATGGAGATTTGTTGGCAGCGAGTGACGTACAAACTGATTTACTCAGATTTATATTCATCTACCTTGTATAAAGACATGTACAAAAGAAATAGTCATTTACACGGTAATGGTCAGTTTTCCGAGTAATTATGTTTTTAAAAAATGTAGTAACCAGCACAGTATCGACAGTTATTAGAGAGGACTTGTTGCGGGAGCTAATTCATAGAAATTAAAAAATATAGAGAACCGAGCATTGTGTCTACCGTAGTCCTTAAGAAATGTCAAGAAAAGTTGACTGAATCGAAGTTGACGAACTGGGAACTATCAGTGAGAAAACTGGAAATCCAAAACGCCAAAAGGATTATTCACGATGCCGTTCACACTTTTCGCTGGAGCTGCATAATTAAAAAAAAGGAAAATCCTGTCTCGATACCAAAAGCAGCAAAATCGTAAAATATCTCGTGTAGCACACTCTGCACGTTCTAGACTGTATAAAATACGTAACCAAACAGTGTTCTTGTTCGCACTCTTTAAAAAGTTGGAGCACAGAAGAACCAAGGGATGTTCGGCATTCTGCATGGAGACAGTTCCAGCGACATTCTCCACGGATTCAAAATAGTTGCAGAAAGAATGTGTGCGTGGGTAGAATTACAGCTGTACTTGAGCACTTTAGAATGTTCACCATCACACAGGCATTCTCACATGCTGGGTTTACTTCAGCGTTTTGAAAGTATATTCGTCGAAAGGCGTCCGAAATGCCGCAGGCTACCTGTCTGTAATGCGCCGCGCATTTGACCCGGGACGGCAGTGTTTTGCGCTTTGTAGCTACGCGGAGAGGCAGAACAGCCAAAAAGGCTGGCCTGTTGAGTTGGGATGTAAATGGAAACTACCATGGCTGCAGCGCCTAGCTTCACAAGCCTCCACTCCTTGCGGCACCCGTCTATGCCCTTGCGAGCTTATATATTCACCCAGAAACAAAAAGGGCGCCTAACATAACAAGACTTCGCGTAGTTTTTACGCCTATCTTCAAAGCACGTGCGTACTGAAAAGACACCGCTGTTTCACAAGAGCGAATTCAGCATGTCATTTAACAGGTTCTCAGTAAAAAGTAACACGTTAGAAGGGAACAGCGTGCTGCACGTTTAAGGACTACACGTTCTTATAAGTATTAGCGTGTACTTACCACAGTATAATGAAATGGCTAGAATTACGAATGGTTTGATATTGTAAGAGTTTGTTATGCGCTAAATAAACATACCTACGCAAGTCGTGCGATAAAAAAGTTCGCCTCGCAACTTTTTCCTAGACTGTCTCAGTTCACCGCGGTTACAGAACTAGCATATACAGGGTGTCCCAGCTAAGTCTAGGCAGAGCGCAATATTAGCAAATCATGTCGTACATGACTTGCATGTCATTATTTTCATGTTACCACCTCTCATTCACGTTCGTCATACAGTCGGGTCGCGCAATACCAATTTCGGTGTATAGCAAGCAAGCGAAACGGCCGCGAATTTCACCGTGAGCGTGGCATGTAAATCATGACATACATGACATGCATGTCATGGTTTTCATGTCACCACCTATTATTCATGTTCTTCATACAGTCACATCGCGCAATACCAATTTTGGTGTATATCAATCTAGCGAAACGGCCGCGAGTGCGCCATGAGCGTGGCATGTAAGTCATCTCGCACATGACATGCATGTCATAATTTTCATGTTACCACGTGTCACTTATGTTCGTCATACAGAAATGTCTCGTCATACCAGTTTTTGTATATATTCATTCATTTAAACGGCCGCGAGCGGCCCGAGATCATGTCATGTAAATCATGCTGCACATGACATGCGTGTCATGATTTGCACGTTAGGACCTGTCATTATCTTCGTCATGAACTCTTGTCACACCATAACAATTTTGGTATTTATTAAGTTAACGGAACGACTGCAAGAGCCCCAAGGCTGTGGAATGTAAATCATGCTGTTCATAACATGCATGTCATGATTTTTATGTTATGACTTGTCATTTATGTTCGTAATAAGATCATGTTATACCATACCAATTTTGGTATACATCCGATTAACGAAACGGCCAGGAGAGCACAAAGTCGTAGGCGGCTAGATAGATAGATAGATAGATAGATAGATAGATAGATAGATAGATAGATAGATAGATAGATAGATAGATAGATAGATAGATAGATAGATAGATAGATAGATAGATAGATAGATAGATAGATAGATAGATAGATAGATAGATAGATAGATAGATAGATAGATAGATAGATAGATAGATAGATAGATAGATAGATAGATAGATAGATAGATAGATAGATAGATAGATAGATAGATAGATACGCTCAAAGTCGCAGAAGTTCGCTAAGAAATGCTTCGCATTTCATAATGCTAACTTTGGATAGAACGATGGAAACACTTACTCGCCGGTTAAGGCTATAGGTACCGCATACACAAAACATTTTTTTACATAAAATTCGCAGAACTGAAACTTCCGAATGCGAATGTGGATTTGTAGGTGTAGGTATATGCCACCTTCTTCTGGCCGGCCCACTTCATGACACACCCAGACGCCGTATTGAATCTGAACTAATGGCACTAGACCGCTGACCCTTGAGAGTGAAGAAACTTTTGGGCCCGTGGCCAACCAGGGCTTTACAGACGTACGCTTTAAAAGCGTTAAAACAATTTTTTGAAGCTGCTGGGAAATATTAAGGAATTTGTCTTCGTATTACAATATTATATGTAGTATTACATGATACGTATTATATGTATGTACTAAAGTCTATGATGTCTTGACTGTTACGTTACCACACGTGCGGATTCGTCCCCGTAATGACCAGACGTGTTGACTACTATGTTGCCCATATGTGCGGATTCGATTAAATGAAGACCAGAGACATTATCAGACACGTTATTAATTACCTTTTGGACATTTTCTTTTACGTTCCGATGGTATTGTTTGATGTATTTGTTTTTACATGTGTGTGCTCGTGTGTGTATCTTCCATGCTCCACACAAGAACTAAGGAGTATATAGCCGGCGCCTTATTCGTGCGCCAACATTTCCATTTACATCATCTCAATAAAAAGAAATAAACAAGCTCTTGCCAAGGTAATCTTGGAACAAGAACTGAGTCGGAACATTAAACATTGAAGCTGATTTTCCTTGAAGTCGTTAACTGAGATTAATTGGTAGAGTTACCATAATTCTAGTCTAGCTCCAAATAGCCAAATCTGGTCGAATACGATCAGTTGAGCTTCACTTATTTCTTTTTTTTTTCTTCGGATATCTCTTTTTTTTTTAAGTTTACACGAGAACACGCGCTGTGCTTCAGCGTTAGAAACCGGTGCGCAGCGTTAGTATACATGGCGGGCAGCTTCAGCAGCGTGCTAGCCACGTGTCTGCCTTCAAGTGCGCCACTTCGTCGCTCCGGCGTTGCAGTCGCTCCGTGGGTTGGGTGCCTCGATGCACACCAGCCCGTTGACGGGGGGAAGCCATGTGCGCGCATCACGATAGAAAAGCTTGGAAGCAGTGGTTATTCCTTAGGTTTTCTTGCTGCTTTGTCTGCAAATTATTTATGAAATGGCTAATAAGTGCGCAAAAAAGGAAGTTCAAAGTAGCAAGCGAATAGCCATGGAGCCAGGCTGAAAATTTTATCGCCAGACGGGGTCGTAATATAGCCAATTCGGCGCAAAGTAGCCACCAACGGTAACCCTGGTCATATGGTTTAGATACTCGCTGTGGGATGATATTTTTTATTGCTCAATTCGCTAACAAAGAATTTTAAAATTCTTCTGGGGAACGGTGTGGGCACAGCCGGACATCACATCGATAAGGTGAATGGACCAATCCCAGCCACTTTTGTAAAAATGTTGAGTAGAACAAACTATCAACAGGAAGACGAGGAGAACTGTGTCGGGGAACTTCTCCAACTGTGATTTATTTATTTATTTATTTATTTATTTATTTATTTATTTATTTATTTATTCATTCATTCATTTATTTATTTCTATGTTTGTTTGCTTGTTCTGCCCCTTGTTTGCAAAACTCCTGCCACGGCTGAGTCTTCAATATTGTAATTAATTGCAATGCAAAATGATGGTGAACTTACAACGAAGCTATACTTTTAATGAAGCATGCTTCATACAATGTAATTTTGTTATCCACTTGCATAGGGACAGGAGAAAGTGTGTTTGCACGCAGCAACGCAGACATGGTAAGGTTTAATGTCAAGGAAATGAATTAAACGCACGAAAAAAGGCGTAGGCAGGCAAGGCGGGTGCGTCGAAGGAATTTTAAAAAGTTAGTGGCTAACGTGGTCAGAATTTTGAAGGAGAGAACGCCGCCGGGGTATACGCTGGTTGAAGGCGGAATAATTATTTATGCTTCAAATATTCGTCTACTAAAAGCTTCTAGATTATCTTTTCAGGACATTTATTTTTCTTCCTTGTTAGCGGCGAGTTCACTGCAATAATTAACGAGAGTTGACGCCTCCGAGCTTTCAACCTTTCACCTTCTAGTTTTTTCAGACTAAGTCAGCAGCTAATATTGGTGGTTAAGAGCTTGACGGAGTAAAAAATGGTTACAATTCGTATTCGAGGTATTGACGTCACATAGTTTACAGAAAGGACCAAAAGGCTTGAGTCATATTGCATTGCTTGAGTGTTTGCATTCCTCCCAAACGGCGTATGGGGCAGCATAGTGTTTCAGTTGGTTCCTTCGGTGAACACATCCGTCTGCGTGAGTCGGGTGGAGTTCTGCTCATGTGGTAGATTACTGTCATTGTAATGGGTCCCACATGATCGCCTTTCAGTTGTTCCTCCTTTGCGAACTGCTCACTTGACCGGACGTCCATTTCGGAAGGAGGCCCACCGCGTATGAAAGAAAGTAAAAATAGTCACACGATCCCTTAAGCATTCGTGTAAGACGACTTGCTCGAAGTCGAGAGCCGTCTTCATTTTGTCCTCCGTCAATTGTGTTGATCTCCCCTCCCACCCCCCGGCCCCACTTCGAAAGCTTTCTGCACCTGACGTGGCGTTTTGAAATGCTTCTGGGATCGGTCCACCTTTGACCAAGCGACGATGTGATGCGATGATGTCATCATATGAAGTCGCGGTATGTGACATCATGATGACGTCATGTGGCGACGTCGTCAGACGATTGTGATTTTTTGTATCACTCGTGTTGACGCCGACGCCGCCGACGGTCACTTTATGCGTTTGACGAGGCATCTGAGGTTTTCGCCTTAAAGGGACACTAAAGGCAAATATTAACGATACTGATTGTTGCAATAGCGTTGCAGAAACCTCGTAGTGCTTGTTTCGTGAAAAGGAAATGCTTATTTTGAAAGAACATTACGTTTTAGTGGTCCGCACGGCATTAGCGCACTTCAAATCACCCGCCTGAACGGACCTTCTGACGTAGCAGCTGCCGTGCCCAACGTTGCCCGCCTTTACTGCCCGGTCGCCGAAGCTACGGTTTCTTGCGCAACAGCGGTCATCAACCTTGTCAAGACGTAGCCACGGGCCACTCCGAAACTGTATAGTTCACTGTAACGGAGCTTAGCTTAGCCAGCAGCAGCAGAAGTAGAGTATCGGCAGGGCGAAAATAGCGAGACCAGAGCACACGCAGCAGTAAGCGATACCGGAACTACCACTGAGACGCGCAGCTCGGCGAAAACGGAACTTTTCGACAACTCACGCCGTTTCCCACGGTAGCGCCAAGAGGTTCTTTTTTCCATGAATCAAATAAAAACGAACAAGCAGCATTTTATTACGTCTTGTGATCCACGGAAGGTTCTTTTTTTGTTGCAACTAGTTTTATTAGTGGTGGTTAATCGTACTCGGGACTCCAAATGTCCCACTCGTGGCGCACATCGTCACCTACATTTACCTTAATTTCTCGATTACTAGAGCACTGCTGTTGGTACTATTCACGCTTTAGACGTTCCCACACATTGACCTATCACTCCGACATAAATTGTTATTTGCCTTTAGAGTCCCTTTAATAAGCTGTCTTCGTCTTTTACCTGAAGCATATTCCACATAATCTTAAAATACACGTTAATATGGAAATTATACATTCGACAGTCGAGTCCATATTCGAGCGTTTTCTTCACGAGTATTTGCTTGCGGATGGATTGGAAAACTTCTGCATCGGAACAATGATAGAGACAAGAGAGGAAAAACAAGCTCGAATGATAGACTAAGGTACCAGATCTTTCATAAAAGCTACGATTATGTAGAGAGAAGCTTCTGCGTTGCATTAAGCTGAAAAATTCTCTGCACTGGAACACTCAAGCTCGCAGCCTGGTTCATTCAGTGCGCGTAGTGTTCGAGACCCAGTACACTTGTTTCATATAAAAGCAGCAGGTTCTGAAGACAGAAAGAGCACACGGTTCTGATGTATTGAGGGGCCCTTTATGCAGTTATCTACACGAGTTCATCTACACGTGTAGAAATTACTTGCTCAATAATTCTCTGTACGCACTAATCGACGAATGGAGGGATGAAACTTTGAAAAAAGAAACAATAAAAAATGGAGAAATGAATGAACATACAAATAGCGGAACTGCCGAATGTCCAAATAAATGATTCGCTCATTGTTAAGTGAAGCGCAGAGCGGTTGGATCTACTTAATGGAATATAGGTCAGCGAATAAACGAGCGGATGAATGAATGATCGAGCGAAGGAGGTGGCGGCGGGCGCGCTTCATATTTTCGCGAACGGGGCAGGCAACTCGGGAGCACCGCGTGGCTACTGCCGACAGTCGCGCCCCCTGGCAAACGCCGTGCACGGGCGCGCTTGGAAAGGGTGAGTGCAGCGGGAGGGAAGGGCAGGAGCGAACAAAACAGCAGGGAAAGGCATCCCCCGGACTCGTAGCGAAACGCGGTCTCTAGCGCGCGGTTGCAGCCCGCTGTGCGTCCCGCCAAAGGCGCGGTCCGTTCCCGTCGGCCTGGTCCGTCTGCGAGAGGAGAGCTCACAGTCTCGCATCGCCTGTGCGGTGTTCGACTCTGTACTGTTCTTCAAGAATTCGGCTTGTTTTCCGTCGGCGCCTCCAGCGTCCCACCAAGTGCACGGACTTCGTCAAGCAACCTTTTTTTTTTTCGCACTGATTTCTTTTGCTGAAATCTGGACTCGTGATACCTGTTGCTTCGGATTTTAAAGACAGTTCCGTCAAAGTTCGGGTACCTATTCCCTGTGCTTTTTTTTTTATCGTTACTCGGTGTTAAATAGCTCACAGACATATTACGAACATTAACCATTCATCGCGACTCTTTACTATACTTACTGGTGGTACGAGACAAGTGTAGTTTAACTGTGTACCTCTGTCTCTCTCTTTATTTTTTTGTTGCCTCCGGGAGTCAGCAAAAGCAGAAGACTGCAATTTTTCGAAGCAATTTTTTTCTCTGGCACATTTTTTTTTAATTTTAGTACAGAAGTGCGTTTTTTTTTCTGTGTATGCGGTCTGCTCGTCGAACATACATTTGCCGTCAGTTGTGCGCCGAAGTGTGACCGAGCGCAAACGGGACTTTTCCATCATATAGCCAGTAAGTACCGTCTTTCTAATTCAACGCGGTAGCCTCGCATTTTTTTTCGCAAACAAACAATTAATCTAACTTCCCGGACATTTTTCTTCAGCGGCATCCGAACACTGGTTACCGACGACTGGCACTTCGTCGAACCACCAAATGCAATAGAATTCTGAAAAGTGGCCGGCGGCATTTTGCTCGGAAACGCGAAGCTCTCTCGATAGGGTTTGGGTTGCAAACGCCATCATTTATCCCGTGGCGGTGACCAAATCAATTTGTTAAAGTACAGCTGCGGGCAGCAGGCTCGCATTTGAAGCGCTTGAGGAAAGACGCTCGTTGAAGCACTGTTTATCCAGGAAAGTCTGTTTGAATTCCCAACGAAGAAAAAGTTATTTCTGATTCGAACTTACGAGGGGCCCCGATGATGGACTTTCCAATAATGCCGCTGCCCCCGGTGTCGGAAGCTCCGACCACGAGCGCCAACGTTTCGGTGGCTATGGGTCACGTAGCAACCGAGCCCACGCTTGCTTCGGGGTCGTGGGCGCCGTCCCAAGAGAATTCGACATTGGCGGCGTTCCGGGCCAACCTAACGGCTGACGATTATCCCCCAATGAACGCTTTGGGCTTCGAGCTTCAGGCGTTCCTCATCGCGCTGTACAGCTTGACCGCGCTGCTGGCGCTGGGCGGCAACGTGATGGTCATCGTGGTGCTCCTCCTGGGCCGTCGGTCGTCGCGCGAACTCAGACTGTTCCTGGTGAACCTGGCGCTGTCGGACATTGCCATGGCCGTGTTCTCCATCCCGTTCACCTACACCGACTTCATGCTGGGCCGCTGGATCTTCGAGCCTCTCTTCTGCCCCGTCGTGCTCTTCATGCAGCACGTTTCGGTCATCGTGTCCGTCTACACGCTCACCGCCATCGGAGTCGACAGGTGAGTAACGTTCAAGTAATTAACACGCGCGAGTTGTGTGTACGGCCGATTTCGCCGGAAGTGAGCCATGTTCCGTCGATGAACTTCGGACATGTCCTCAAGCTCCATTACAGCTGAACGTACACGCCAGTGCGTTACTTCGTGTAGAATTGTACCGTCGATCCGAACCATCGCTGTTCGCACTTCGTGCACCATTCGTTGTGAAATTTGTGTTTTGTCGTTATCGTCCCCAAACGTTACCTTTGCCGGCGGAATTAGCTTTCTGACTCAAACACTTCTAGCCTCCTCTCAGCGAGATCGTAACATGTATGCGATATATATCACTTATATAAGGTAGTAAACATTTTCTTATTTTCGTGAACGCACGGTCGAACAAGTTAAAAAAAATCACCTGACAACAGTAAACAAGCACATACTCCTGGCGTGTAGGTGTAACGGGAAGTAATGTTTATAAAGAAAGGCACTTGCGTAATTACTGCAAGTGTCGATGTTTCACGTCTGGCAGAAAGCATTGCGCAGGATTTCTTAACGCTAACTATAACGACAAGACTCTGTTGGTTTAGACTGATAGAAACATTCTTTCCATGGGGCTTCCTTATAATACACAAAAGATCTGGTCGCTCCTGGATTTTATGTAGCAAATATAATGCTGCCCTTCGCCTGCCTTGTTGTGATATATGTTTCTTCTCACAGGCACGCTTGATCTTTTGCGCTGTATGACTCGCAAATTTCGCACGCTCCATTTTAGTAAAAATACCAAAGGTAAGTTCATGTTGCATTTACGGCAGAATCGACGGATGTAGCACTTGGTATTGTTCGCAGGTAGCTGCTTAGTATAGGAAGACAGACTTTTGTTGCTTAAGGCTATACGCTGCTATATACACTGATATACGGCAGTGCCCGTGGGCGAGTGCTTGTCACGCCCGATTTAAGAGTAGTTCATGCAAGTTTGCTTCGAGGCTTCAACATGCCAAAAATTTCCGCTTATGACAGAAATATTAACGCCGATATTCAATAAGTTAATTATCAGTCGTTGCGAGAGCTCAGCCTGTAGTGTTTTCTAGAACACGTGAGAATTAGTTGCTGCATAGGATTTTGAATGATCCTTTTTTTTCTGTTTCTTTCTTAAACCTCTATTTGTACGTATCTTCTGAAAGGTAGTAAAAGTGCAGTAAGAAAGGTTCTTACTGGATTTTTGCTACTCTTGTGACCTTGTTATGGAAACGCCAGGCAATTCATTGGGTTATTCACGCGTCTTCATGGACTCCTGCAATAACTTTAGGTATGAGGCAAAAATATTTGGACAGCTTAAAGTCGTTGTAATACGTTCATCGGTTATTGCTGTAGGCGTCAAGTAGTAGCGCAGTACATGGATATGATAATACTCAGCATTATGTTTGCTGATTTCACTACTGTATAATGTTGCGCAGCAAGCTTGTATAGTGAGATGGCACATGACGATACTTGTGTATGTAGTAATAATAACTCATTTAAGATTAAAATCAATACAGCGTTGTCTAACACCACTAGCATTTATATGACTCTTTCGTGGGATGCGAAATATATAGCGTGATGTGACATATTAGTTCAAAGTTCAATTTGCTTTCTTGCGGGAGCTTGCTTTCTCCTGTTCGCTCCAATATAGAGCTGTTTAAAAATAAATCATTTGGCATCGACTCTAGACGTGCAGCGTTCACTTCAAATTTGTAGGCAAACGTTACTCATACGTGGGCTGATCTACAACGGATATATATATATATATATATATATATAATATATATATATATATATATATATATATAGGGTTTCGAAAGAATATTCCTGGCTATTGGTTTAATTGTATGAAAGAAAACTTGTCACAGTGAAAAACATAACAACATTTATTCTGAGCTTTCGGCCGGGGACCGGCCTTTAAAGGCCGGTCCCCGGCCGAAAGCTCAGAATAAATGTTGTTATGTTTTTCACTGTGACAAGTTTTCTTTCATATATATATATATATATATATATATATATATATATATATATATATATATATCAAGAGAGAGAGAATAGTGAAAGAACGCTGTTTTTCGTTAGGCCAGTCATAGTACGGAATTCTGATAGGGCGGCGTCGATCTCCTGGGGCTAATACGTCTGTAACGCAACGAAAATTGGTCAAGCGTCTCAACATGCCGGCTTGCATGCGAGCAATTACGAAAATTTTGTCAATCCCATTGCCGCCTTCGTTCACGGCGTAACGCTGGGGCTCAACCCTGGGTAGCCAGTCGGGGACACAGCCTTGCGTTTTGAGTACCTCAATACAATGGGAAATGCTTTCGAGAAAAAGCATGCGCGCAGGTTCACTTTTGAGGGTCGCAGTGAAATTCAGCTATTCGAGCCGGCCATAAACGATGGAGGTCAAGAAACAGTTGCTTACCCCCCAAAATTTTAAGATTACGAAAGAGTCATTCGGTTGTTGACTACTTCGATTCTGCTTTATTGTTGCGAACTATGGTAACAAATGTCTTGTTCGTGATGTTCGTGCCACAGAAGCCACTTTCTTCACCGCTGAGTTACTCTTTAAACACGCTAAGTGAAGGAAAGCGTCAGTTTGCTTGTTTGTGTTTCTTTTCTCGCAAAATGTCTTCTCGTTACCTTGCTATTATGAATGCTATATGTGAAGCTCATAGCGCGCATGCCATCCGTGTCCTGGAAGTACCGGGCGCGCGGTGATAGCGCAATTAAAGACATGCGAGTTAGAAAAACATTGTTGTTCTGAGTAAGAAACACGCCCCTAATACACGTCCCCCCCCCCCCCAATTTTTTTAAACAGCGAAGCTGCTTACGGCGTAGGTAAGTGCGAGGAGCGTAGACAAGAAACTCGGCCGCTGCACGCTCTCTTTGTCTTCTTCTTCATCTAGTGCTTCGCTCCCCTAAAATAACCCATAAATATATTAAACTATAAATAAAGACAGTTTGCTATTGGCGACGTAGATTCGAGAAATGGGGATAGTTATAGTACATATTTCTGTATCGTGTAGCGGCGGATAATAAGGCCTCTGGCCAGCACACCCACACAAATTGAGGTTGACACGATGGGTGTGCAATGCAGGCGTTTCTTCAAAGCGTGGGCCTTCTGAAGAAAACAAACAAAAAAAGAATCACAGAACGGATAAACGGAAACGAAAGGAGAGAAGAAAAAAACAGTGAACACTCAGTTTAAGGAGAGAGCGATGCTTCCCAAAAATCCACACCGTCCTTTATGCCTTTGCCTAAGACGACTGGAACGCGAAAGGCACCTTCTTTTTCTTTTTTTTTTTTCATGTGAGTCGATTGTAGTGACTCCCCCCCCCCCCCCCCCCGAATCTTGCTGCACCTAACGTAATTTGGCACTGCCTCCGGGATCTGAGGCACTACAAGCTTTCTACAACTCACATGATTTTGCACAGTCTCCGTGATTGGCCCACCTTTGATCAAGTGATGATTTCATGCGATCTCGTCATCATGCGAGTTCATGTTGGGACGTGATCATGACGTCCCAAACTCTGTTGCTGTGACATCACCACATGATGGCGATATGTTAAATTGGGTCATGTGACTTTTAGTACGCCGACTGCACACGCACATTCACTTGTGTATCACATCGCTTATGACCGATGTTTATTAATTCTTTTAACACGTACGGAAGTGTAGAATTTTCAAGACTTCACTGACGTCGTTTCGTCTCGAAAATAACGCCACGGAAATGACGTCGGCACACGGTTAGATGACAAAAAAAGGTTTTTCTATCTCGCAAAAAACACCGGCAGTTCTTTCTTACGTAGGAGTTGGTTTCGAAAAGACGTTATTACATCGCCCCTGAAACGAAATTCGACTTTAGAACTACACTGTTACCCGCCTTGGTAGCTTAGCCCGTAAGGTATCGCGTTGATGAGCTCAAGGGCGCAGGTTCGATTCCCTGTCACGGTGGCCGCATTTGGATGGTGGCGAAACGCAAAGAACACATGTGTGGCCAGATTTAAGCGCACGTTAAAGAACCCCAGGTGATCGAAATTAATCCGGAGCACCCCACGACGGCATGCCTCATATCCATATTGCGGTTTGGAACGTAAAACGCGTGCTATTAGAAATACATCGTTCCTCAATCGACGCCCAAGCAGTTCCCTTCTTCCGAGACATGCGTATATTATTGTTTCTCAGTGCATCTGAGCCTTCTGACGAGCCTTCCACTATGCTAGGTCGGTCATTCTTGGCTTTTGTATAGGTTAGTCAGTGGCATCCAGCCGTATTAGGTGCCGTATCCAGAAACGATTGCCATCTATTCCCAAGTGCGAGCACAAAACAAATTTCTGCCAACGTGTCTCCCATGTCTGATTGTCCCTCGGCTACGCCTGTCAATTGCACCACGCTCTACACCGTAGGAAAACAGCGGACTAAGTGTGTTGCGCGAACACCACTTGGTCGGAATGCCAGTGCACGGCTCCCAGAGCTGTTCGCTTCGCAGGAGATAAGTGGAGACAACATCTTCGGTAGACGCCCCGTGCACGAGCGCATAAGGTACGAGCTTAGAGGAAAGCCCGGAGCTTTGCGCGTCCTTGCGATGTGTCCCCTCGACATGTTTGCGGTGAGAGTACTCTGACGCAGACATAACCGCGCAAATACGCAGGAAGCGATTTTCGAGACGGCAGAAGCGCACAAACACAAACTTTGTTTCTTAGCTTCGTTTACATTGTTTCGTGGGTAGACCCGCTTACATTTCTTTACTCGCTCTGTCTCTCTTGCCCTCTATTGCATGCGTGTTCTCATTTCTGGGCAGCTGCTTTGCTCTGAGATCGTGTGACTCTGTCACACGCTGTTCTTTTGACTTTGCGCAGTTCGGAACGCAGTTCGCCGAGCCAGGACTTCTTGTTATAGGAAGTGCGCATGCCGAGTGCTGCAGTTTCACCGCCTTAGAGACCGTGTGCTTTGTTTATGGGCACCGAAAATACTCCCGCAAAAATTTACTACCGTTTTATCTCACGAGTGTGGTTCACGTGTCTTCGTTCTCGTGTTACTTTTTTTGTTTTGCCTGCATATTTATCATTGAGTACGTTTTTGGAAGCTTCCCTCGAAATTCCTCCGAGGGGAATCCGTTGCCCGGATAGACGACGAGTGAATATGTTATTAAATTCGCAAACTTTTGCATGCTAACTCAGAAACAAAATTATCCCTCCGTCCCTCTGTCACGTAAGACGAATCGCTGTAAGGAAATATGTATAAAACAAAATAATTTTTTCTTTGCGGTGCTGGGTTTAGAAAACAGGCCCGCACTCTCCTAAGGCGAGTGCCTCTTAACCTCTGGGTTACACACCGACTCTTGCGGAATTTGAACACATCTGAAACATTTGAATGCGTTGCACCAGTGGTACAAAAATGTAAAATTAACGTAGAACGATTTTTCTAAAGGCTTCGTTGAAATGTTACACGGTGGCGGAATAAAAGCTGTTTGCAGGGCAAGGTGTAAAGCCGGAACGGAAGATGCCACACACCAGGAAAATTCCGGCTTTCCGAAAATTTGATGCCAAACACTCGTTTCGGTGGTCGCGGGACGCTCCTTACGTGGGGTCGTTCCCGACGCTTAATGCTCGAAAGAAGATGAAATACGGTGTGCTAGTGCCACCCAACAGCAACGTTTGATGGAAGGCCGCAATCGTAGAGTTTCCTACAATAAAACCCTTCGCTTACACATCCCTTAGACAGCTCGCAAAGGAGATCCTGTGCGAAGTTTTTTTTTTTGTTTTTTTTTTTATCGGGCCCCGTGTGGTTCCGATAAGTATACTAGTGTAGTTGAAATGACGCATGTTTGACTCAAGTGTTGGGCATGCCTGCTATATATAGACAACGCATCCACGACATCGTGTTATATTATCGGCTAACTCGATTTCAGTTCGACGGTTGCATTATTGGGAATAATTCGGGCTGTGATGCAAAATAATTTATAAAAAAACAGTCGGCTAAAAATAACCTCCGAGACTGACGCACACGTTTGCGGTGTGTTCCCTCTCTCTCTCTCTCTCTCTCTCTCTCTCTCATTATACTTCTAACTATCGATCACACCCATCCCTTTCCCCAGTACAGGGTAGCATACCTCTTATTTTAAAGTGGTTATCCTCCCCGCTTTTCCTGTGCAGAGCCATATATACCCTTCGGGAGAGTTTGGCGATTGTTTCATCTCGCCGCTCTCCGAGCTCCGCCCCAGCACCGCCCTCTTCTCGTGACGTAAACCCTCTCTCCTCGCCGGCGGCGGCGGGCGGCAGTGGCGACAGCGCCAGACAGCGCGGCGCGGAGTCCGGCGCTGCCGCGACGGAGAGACGCCGGCGCGCCGCACTTACACGATCGCTGAGGAGCGCGCGTAGGTTACGAAGCTCTTGTGCGAAGCCGCGCGTATTCATGGCGACTGCTCCTCGCATTCAAGCGTGAATTTGTTGCGTGCGATGGGCTGCTGTTGCGCGGTTGGCTGTTCAAACAGCACAGCTCAGGGTTTCCGCCTTTTTAGGCTTTCGAAGTAAAAGAAGCGACGACGCCTTTGGATCAGAAACATCACACGCAGCAAATGGACCCCGACCGACTGCTCCGTGCTATGCGAGATACCTACCTGAGTATTTAGCTTGAATATTGCTGGTATTATAAACAGCGTACCATTAACACAAACTTATTATTTGTTGTGCGATGGGGCCCTTTCAGGCGCACAAACTTTAAAAATAATTTTGTCGCGCTGAAAAAAAGGCGTTTTATGGTTCGCGTTTCGATCGCTTGGGCAGATTGAAATTTTGCAGCGATCACGCTATAAGTGTCAAGCGTGATGTGTTGCGTTTACGTAATTTATCGCGCGTTCTGAGCACGAGCTTGGGATGTTACGGTGATGTTGTGAGGGAAAGATTTATTTCGATATCGCAGGTTAGTGCCGCCGCGCGTCAGCTGCGGCGGTTACCTGGCATGTGTTGTACGTTATGTGGTCTGCGTTTCTGTGGCTGTCAGCTTATGATGTCATTTACCGCTGTGTTGCCGCTTGTGTACTTGCTACCAGTTTCACGCTTAATTCGCGCATGTAAATTAATCTGCGCCCCTGTGCTAAGCGAATGTGCCTTGCGCTTTTTGGTCATGCAGGTATAGTGCACAATGTCTGTGCTCATGCAGGAAGCTCTTCTACTATAGCAAGGGGCCCTCATGTGCTCGATGAAATTTCGTGATTAGGAAGTATAGAGCGCGAAGAAGTTGAGCATAAAAATGATTTTGTAAAGTAAACAAACAGGATGTCCGCTATCAGACTAGCCGAACGAGGTATTGTTTTCATTTAACACGCGCCTAAGGGGGGCCCTGCACCTGTTCTGACGAAAACCTTAGATGCCTCAGCAAACGCGAAAATTGACCGCCGTCGTCCGTGGCGTCGGCGTCCCGCGTCGGCGGCGTCAACACGAGGGATGTCAAAAATCATCACGTAATGACGTGACCATACGACCAAAGATTGTGACGTCATCAAGACGTCGAATAACGTGACTTCACGCGATGCCGTCAGCACATGACCAGATGTGGGGTAGAAAGTTGCAGTGCCTCCGATCTTGGAGGCAGTGCAAGACAATGTTAGGTCACAAAGCTTTCGAGGGGGGGGGGGGGGGGGGCGTGAGGAACAGTACATCAACTGAAGAAAAGGAAGACGGCTTTCGCGTTCGAGAGGTCTTAGGCGAATGCATAAGGGACCCTGTGAGTTCTTTTTTTCTCTTATTAGAGAGTTTTAGTGCCGGGGACTCCAAGCCGCTTCCTTATTCACCCTCTTACGTTCCCTTGTACACTCAGCCGCGCCCCATGGACTATACAAAGGAACGCAAGGGGCTTACGTACGCAAGGCACTTTGGGGTCCCGGTACTAAAATTCTCTAAGAGGGAATTTTAGGGCTCGAGATCCCCAAGCCGCTTGTGTACGCCCGCTTTTACGCTTTTGTGGCCTTAATACAATTACGTGCGCTGGTATCTCTGTTTCTTTTAAAATCAGAGCTGTTTAAGCTTGGAAAATCCCCGTTAGTGGCGAATAAAAATTGTCATCATCATGAACCGGCACGCAATCCGTCCTCTTCTTTATCTTCTGCTTTGCTGCCAGAACACGTGCACAGACTTTTCCGGCGCGGTATGCAATGAATCTCACGTAACACTTGTCACGTGACATGTTCCAAAAATCACACCTGTTATATATGCTCGTCACAGAGTCACATCACGCAATACCAATTTTGGTGTATATCAATCTGGCGGAACGGCCGCCATCGCACCATGAGCGTGGCACGTAAGTCATGCTGTACATGACACGCGTGTCATGATATTCACATTAACTCCCGTTATTTATGTTCGTCACACAGTCATGTCGCGCACTACCAATTTTGGTGTATATCAAGCTAGCACAACGGCCGCCAGCGCACCATGAGCGTGGCACGTAAGTCGTTCTATACATGACATGCGTGTCACGATTTTCATAATAACTCCTGTTATTTATGTTCGCCATACGCTCTTGTCTAGCCATACCAATTTTGGTATATATCAAATTAACGAAACGGCCGCAAGAGCACCAATACTGTGGCATGTAAATCATGCTGTACATGACATGCACGTCATGATTTTCATGTTATGACCAGTCATTTACGTTTGTCATACAGTCACATTACGCCATACCAATTTTGGTATACACCCCATGTACGAAACGGCCAGGAGAGCACAAATTCGTAGGCGGCTAGATAGAGACAGATAGATACGCTCAAAGTCGCAGAAGTTCGCTAAGAAATGTTTCGCATTTAAAAAAACCAAGATAGACGCAAACGCACAGGTCTTCATAGCTCGAAAAGTCACCGATGATCACGATACTCCCTCATGCGAATTCTGAGCGCAGCTTTGTGTTGAGGCAACGCGAACTGTGTTTGAATTTCTGGCTATCCGCGTTGGAACATTCGTTACATATTGCCACAGAAACTGCCAGTGCTGGATTGCTACGCGCACCACTCTGTGGATTGCAGGCGTCATCGCCATCCCCGTCACGACAAGCGAGACAGTAGCAGCGCACCCACCAGCCCTGCATGCGCACGAGCTCCGACCGAAGGGCGAGCACGCATGACGGAGGAAGAAAGCGATGTTAGAGGCCAGTGGCTCGTGATATCGACAGAATCCACGTTCGCTGTCTTTCGTCTTCGTTCGCTCTATCGGTTACGCCGACTACGCCAACGGCGATGCCGAACAGCGCAGGAACAGACGCCTAAGAGCTGCGCTCTAAAAGCACAGCGTGTATCGTAGAACGTCGGGGACTCGAATCGGCGTGCACAACTCAGTTTCACGATGATTTGGACACGCGTAATTCACTCCATATTCTTCATTAAATTTGTCCAACAATGTTCTTGCACAATTTCGCTTTCGCAATTTGTTTAGGAGCGCTAGATTTGACGAATGAACAGCGCGTACATAGCCTCAGCCGTGCGCCCGTCGCGCGGAAAGACTATATATATGGCGGACGCCGGCGGAGCGGAGGCGTGGCGGTGACGTGAACAGCGTCATCGCCGCGCCGCGACGTCACTGCCCCGCCCATTCGCCAGACTCTCCCCATCGACGGCTCTGTTCCTGTGTCCCCTGTTGTCCTCCTTGCGGTGGTATACTGAAACTCTCTTTAAAAAACACCACCAATTCATCGTATATGACATTCTTGGCGGTTATTATCAGTTCCCATTCATTCAGGAAGCGCAAAGATTGTCACCTCGAAGACACACGCGCCAGGAAGACTATTTATAAAACGGCAATTCTGATTTAATTTTTTTTCTCGTATCAAGCAGAAGTCAGCGCGCTGGTTAGCAGTGCCCTCGTAATCCAGTGGAGGAGTACGACTAGCTGCTTAAAAACATGAGTTTTTACTGGCAGATTATCCAGAAAGGACATGATACAGCAGACACAAATTAATAAACGACGGAGTTAAAGACGCTACGACCTAAAATGTAGACATCGAAGACTGCGTTCAATAGCTCAGGTTTCTCGTCAACGCATGTGAAGACAAAAAAAAGCAACTCTAGTCCAAGGTTATGAACTCTAGATGATACTGGGATCAAACTGAAAGTTTTCCAGAGCCGGTACTTTATAGCTAACTGCACTTGAGAGGTAGTTTGTTACCTGCTAGTTCGGGACACCTCGCTATTGAACGCTGGTGCTTTAGCGTTGTAGGTCAGTAGGTGTCAAAATGGCATTTTTATACCTTGGAGCTTGCCCTATCGCAAGGTCCCTATTGATCACCAGCTATACCACATACCACATGTAAGATATTTATGAGAACTTCATCTAAGTTCTTCCCGCCTAGCGGCTCTTAGACTACAGAAAAAAAAGAAAAACAGAGATCAGGTTGTCGATTACAGCGCAAGTTGAGGACATGCCCGACACGCTGTATTTGGCTAATTATAGAGAAAAACGGTCAGTGCTTAGACGGCAGAAAAGAAACTAATCTAATCCGGTTCGTGTGAGAGTGTTTGCGGCAGCTTGAGATAATGCATGATGTAAAAGTTGAAAAATTGCTGATTTTTTTTTTCCTTGACCTATACAGAAAGTCGATGTCCATATCTGATAGTTTATTCAAGTGACGCACGTGTCGCTCAATGAATAGAACATTCTGCTGCTAATCACGAGCTCACGCCTCATCCTTAACCACAGCAGCCGCACTTTCACGGAGGAGAGTGCAGAAAGGTTTGTGTAAGATGCTTCGGGCGCACGTTAAGAACACCGGACAGAGTCGAATTTAACAAGGACTTCACTGCAGCATGATCTACTTCTAACCGCTCCATTCCTTTGAAACGTCTAACATCACTCGCAGTTCAGTTTGTCTATGAATTGTTAAATATGCAGACAATCTTTCCTCGGCCGCTTGCGTCGGTTCTAAAGGACCAGTACGAAAGAATCAGCTTGAATCAACAAACGGCAATGAAATTGGAACGACAGGTTCGCCAGTGAGTCTTGTAGGTTAATCTTTATGGCTGCCTATATACTGTAACAGGTCAGAGAGATTTCAAGACAAAGACGAAAATTTGCGAAATGGTTTGGTTAAGCTAGCGATTTAGCGCCGAGCCCATTGCCTTTGGAGGTGACTTTCATTTTGTCAAGGCAAATTTCCTTGCTTGTACGGTTTGCCTGCATTATGGCACAAGGCTGGAATAATACTATGTCCCTTACTGGTATAAACCACCCAAACCAACCAAATTACTGAGCGACCAACCTATGGTTGTATAAAAAAGCGCTATTCATTGTTGGGCACCGACAATGTACCGAACTGAGCTCCGCCTGAATTATCACCGGGGAACAGCCGATAGCGAATGGTGGGCGATGCGGAAAGAATGCGATCGAGCGAAAAAACTTCGTACATTGCAGCGTTCCGTGTAAAAATGCATGGATACAGGAAAATCACATCCGGAGGGCACACGTATTACAGGAGCTTGCGCATGGACGAATTAGCGGTCCGCATTACCTTGAAGAGGTATGATATACTATTCGGTCATTCCAGCGACGCAGGCGGCGCCACGCGGCCCTCCTCCGAAGCTGGTATAAGGTGATGTGACCGACGTTGAACGTCGCTTCACCTTCATTCAAACACCTTTTGTTTCTTTAGCGATAGAAAGTATCTGCAGCGAAACTCTAGGGCCTGACGAGCTTTGATGCTCGAGACGCGCACGCTTGCGAGATATCCTCATCCCCGTATCGTCCGCCATTTTGACCTACCGTTCTGCCGCCTATAGTCGCTGGAATTATCGAATAAGGAAGCACAATCCTGCACATTATTTTCAGTAATCAGCCATTTCATCTGTGACACCATGGTAACTATGGACATTTTGCTGCAGAGTTGAAGATGGTTGGTTCCATCCGGCTAGCCACGTCTACCGTTGAGTACAGGCAAATTTTTAAAAGACGGAAGAGAAATAGACACTATAGAGACTTTACTTCAATTGCAGGCACCCATTAAGGACTGCAGGCTACCGAAATAAATCCGTAGCATCTTATCCACGCGGCATGCTTCATAATCAAGTCCTAGATTTGGCACGTAGAAACACAAATGTAAATACTCGGTAGCAGAGTAATGCGTAGTAGCATTATGAACTGTTTCTTCGTGGTATTACGAAAAATGACTTGGTATGCTATAGTACTGTGTGTGTGGTGTGTGTGTGTGTGTGTGTGTGTGTGTGTGTGTGTGTGTGTGTGTGTGTTGTGTGTGTGTGTGTGTGTGTGTTGTGTGTGTGTGTGTGTGTGTGTGCGTGTGTGTGTGTGTGTGTGTGTGTGTGTGTGTGTGTGTGTGTGTGTGTGTGTGTGTGTCATGTATTCATTCTTCAGCGATAACTATCGTCGCAAGACGCGGCAAGCTACTGTATGTGCAGCGGTGCCTAGACACTAAAATTTCGAAAACTAAGCATCGTTTCCATCTATTCAACCAATCTTTCGTGTATAGGGAACCCAAGCTCAAGTTTACGGCGCGACGACAGCACCGTTCTGCGGCTCTGGAGAGAAGCTCTGGCGCAACTGGGTGCAAGCGCAGCCGTCTCAGCCTGTTTGTCGGCAGCCGAAACACGCGCGTGCGCGTGTTTCTCAGTCGGTGGGGAACTGGGGCGCCTTGCCGACAGCTTGGGCACGCTGAACCGAGAGGCTTGCAGTTCGAAGCTGCATTAACACGTTGGCAGAAGCGACCCCGCGGAAGCGCAAGCGAGGTCCGAAGTATTGCTATGTCGTTGCCTGCGACAACCGTGCAGACAACACCAAGGCACGCGATTCACGTGCGAAACTGTATCGGTTCTCGGGCATGTCGCATGAGAAATAAAGGCGGCAAGCGTGGATAGCTGACAGCACTGTCTCGCCTTCTATTTCGGCTGTCTTAGTTCATCGTTTTTGTTCGTTGCGACCACATGAATCAGTACGTAACGCGGCGCATGCACGCATCGACTACAGTGATCATTACTCGCTGTCTTCTCGCATTATGAAAGTCCAGTTACGGCTATATGTGAAACAACTTTGTGTTTTGGATTCCCCGTGTTCGTGAGACCTAATACGCGTCGTTGTTGAACGTCACACTCGCGGTATACCGTTAGCGTTGCGCAGTTGGTTGAACTGAACTCGGCCCATTGTCAGATAGTTCGGCGCCTGCAATTCACGCGTCGGGAAGGCTGCTTTATCACGCCGGAACGGACGTCTGGCATTTTCAGCAAGCTTTGACAACGTTCTGCAGGTTTGTATTGTTTTTGTCACTTCATTAGGGTGATACTTAAGCCGCTAAATATAACTGGAACTTAATACATGCTTTGCAATTGCATCCTTGAAGTAACCACCTTCTGATTGTGCGATTTTCAAGCCGGGTTCGCGCAGCAGGTTTTATACGCCTGTCAAGTCGATATCCTCATAAAAAGAGAGTGCAAGCATGACGCGAGAGCCGAAAAAACGAGGCGAGCAGTTCATCTTGCTTTCACAGTGGTTAAAGCGCAGCTAGCTGCCTCGCATCTTAATCTGCGGGTGATTCTTTAGCGGCACGGAGGACTTGACTCTAACCTTCTCAGAAAACAGTGCAATGGCCGTATAATTTCTTTTTTTCGCACGCCGCGAACGTTTGTTCACGAAAGTACACAGCTGCTACTGCAAGCATACCATATCAAAACAATCATACGATTCGTAGTCCACACCGCAGTACATCGATAGCGTGCACGGCTTCATTTCGGAGTGCATGTGGACCATTACGCATCTTTAACATGACAGAATGAGGCTTACCTCGAGGTATACGCCCTAAACGTGTAGTCGCGACCTGGGAAATGCATTTCGCTTTGAGTCGGGCGTCGTTGTCGCCGATCGTCTGCTGCTCACAGTAAACGTGATTGACGAGCCTTTCTCCTTTTATCAAGTTCGCTTTTCGGAAGTGCCAGTCCAGCTTGAAGATCCTTTTGAAGCCGCACTGAAAGCGGTATATTGTAAGGTGCCGCAAGTGCACCGCGAGGGCACAGCACGTGCACGGAAGCGAGCGGCAGCGCATTGGAGAGAAGGGAAAACGCGCGTTGCTTGCACCCAGTTGGTGCCAGAGATGGCGCTGCCTGTCAAGAGCAGCAGCGCCACTAAGCGCTGCTTGGGGAGCCTATAGGCCCCATCGCGTCGTCTTGAAGCCCCTCCGGCCAAGGGCACCGTGTTACGACTCACTGTAACGCGGTTGCACATGTAAGATCAGGCCAATAGCTTCGGCCGTCATTACTGCAGCTAAGGGCCGTATACAGATATTCATACATGAGAGCAATATCAACCGCACACTACTTGATGCGGCCCGGAAACGAGAACACCACCCGTTTGTGCCTAGCTTTCTCCTATGATAGTCTCTACCAACTAACCCAACTTCCAGTCATTCTAAGCCTCTGCAAGTTGCTCTGCACGTACCATAGATACATACATGAATAAGGCTAGAAAATAACGTATCAGTGCGAATTAGGCCAACAAAAAAAACTCTCTTCGGCTTGTCTGTAATGATGCAGAACAGATTAAATCACATTCGGGTTGCTCCTAAGGTTTGATTGCACACATCGACGCGACGACTGCCACCTAAATGCGATAATCTGGCCTGATTTGGTGGTAACTGATACGTTCATAAAGAGAAATGTTGGTAGGCGCTATATAGCTTTCATCCCACCAGACGAGGAAGAGCGAACGATAAATCGCCGCCCTTGAGATCGTTTGTTGATTCAGAGCTAATGGGCCGGACGCGGAAGGCTTCGGCTGTGTATATCCTACTTTGGATTGTTTGGCTTGTGGTGGCAGATATAGTCTACGTTTGCTCTCAACAAAAATTCAAGGCTGTCTCGATAGCAACGCTACAAAAGGTTAAATATCTTGCTCATTCAATTTCTGGGTTTTGCGCAATAAAACCACGATGTATGATTATGCTAAAAAAATTCGTTAACAGCTGGTGTGCTGGAGCCGACGCTTGGACGAGCGGACTTGCCTTCTTCAAGGCTGCAGGCATGAAGAAGGCAAGTTCACTTGTAGAAACGTCGGCTCCAGCACGCCCCCTGTTTACGAATTTTTCATCAGAACTTAAGCTTCGTCTTCTCCCGACTGCTGCCTTATTTGCATTGCGATAGCCATTATATCGACACTCCCTGCGGATTTTTGCCACCGCCATCATGTCCCAAATGTATATTATATAATTATATATATATATATATATATATATATATTATATATTATATAGATATATTATAAGGAAAAAAAATAGCAGAAGAAAAGAATTCCGAAGCACCCGTCCGAGGATTCGAACCAGCGCGCCGCGTTAGACAATTCAACCATGCGCCATGCATGTGCCGCAGTACTAACGGCGAGCTATTTAGAGAGATAAAAGCGAAGGAAAGGCAGGGAGGTTAACCAGGTTGTACCCGTTTGCTTATGCACCGTTTACCGCTGGTGGTACGCAGATCTCGGAGGAGCGTGTTTTCTATCACTAGACGCTTCTACATTTTCTTTCAACTTGGAAACTGCGCTTGAGACGCGCACGAAAAAGTGGCCCCTTTCTGCACCCACTCGTGATGAGAAACGTAAAAAACGTGCTCCATCTCCCGCCACTGGGAACCATGTGTTGATGCGAGGCAGCGGGAGCCAGTGTCAGCGCCATTGTCAGCGTTGACGTTGACACTGGCGCTAACGCTTGCGCTTTTGCTGGCGCTAACTCTGACACTGGCGGGCGGCGTTGACGCTGGCGCTCATCGCGGCGTTGCGCAGGAGAGAATGAGGCGCGCGCGCTCTGTCATTTTATACCGCGGAACTACCGTGCCACCCCCAGCGCAGTATGCAGCTGTCGCACCACCTTTCGTGCGCGCCGCTCCGTAGAGTAGAGGATTCCTAGAGGAGAGAGAGGGGGAGGGGACGCGCAGTGGGGGGTGGACGCCGCGGGACGCTGGAGCGAGGGATGGACGAAGCCCCCGCCATAACCTGCTTCGCATCTAAATAAAAGAACGCCGGGAACACCTTGCGTCAGACGCCCCGGTGTGGCAGGAGACGCAGAGGGGTTTCTGCGTATAAGCGAGATACCCGCTACACATCTGTAAGGCATTATGTGCACTTTGTTGATTCGATGGCTGATGACGATGAAAATTATGGCTGAGTCCTTTGTAATGGATTGGAAGTACTCATCGACCCACTCGTTGTGCAATTCACATTGTGTGACTCCTGGTTATTATTTTACTCTCATGCCTCGCTATATTACACACGTTAACGCGATTCCTTGTCCGACATGACGCCTGTATAGGGTCTTTTTGCGAAGGCGTTCCAAGTACAAGCATGGCTGTGTGGCAGAATACTCGACTGCCACGCAGAGGACCCGGGTTCAAATCCCATCCAATCCTGGATATTTTTTTCTTATTTCGCGCGATAGCGGTTACGGACACCGGCGGCGGCGGCGGACAACTAGCCCACTGCCGTTGTGATCTGAAAAAAGCTTTCGCTGTAAAATGCCCGCTCCGGGTAAGCTCGGAATACAGCATGGTGGAGTTAACTCGTTATTGACAAAGATGAAAAATGGGCTTGCGCCAGACCAGCGTTACTGAATATATGTATATACTGTACCATCGTTATTCATAAACAGATTGGCGGCGTCGCTTGTTAAGCCAGGTAGAACTGAAAATGCATAACTTAACCTCAAGTATTCGCCCGAGTTTTGACCAGTTCTTCGCTTTCAGAACATATTGACGCGCTGTGACAAGTTGGCTGCGGGCCGCGGGGCATTATATTTTCGCACAGCAAGCCTTCAGCGGAGGGGTCTCGTTAAAATCTGTTTTGTGTGTGTGTGTGCGTGTGTGTGAGTGTGTGTGAGTGTGTGAGTGTGTGTGTGTGTGTGTGTGTGTGTGTGTGTGTGTGTGTGTGTGTGTGTGTGTGTGTGTGTGTGTGTGTGTGTGTGTGTGTACGCGCGCGCGCAACAACCTAACAATAAGCGCCTTGGCTGCTGTCTCCACAGCGACCACAAACAGTTTCTCAGCGGCCTCTGCTTTATATGGCGCCTGGTTGCTCCCGTTTGTTTACCAGAAGCCGCATTGACGAGCCCGCCGGGTGTTGTTGACTTGACAGGAAACGCAAGTTTGTTGAATACAACGAATGTGCCAAATAATCAATATGTGTAAATGGTGCAAACAGTTTAGGCTCTTGTCACTCAGAGAAGCATAGTGCGAGCGGTTGTGGCACACATGCCCGCTGGCGCCACCTGCTGCCACGGGCGCTTCCCACGTTTTGCGTGCGCTGCCTACCACATCAAAATTAGTTTATTTCAAGCCACATTGACACATACGCACAAAGAAAAGGGACTGCTTTCCGGCAGAGTTGTTCACTATTTCCCAGGGGCGACGGAAGCGCGTGTACGAACTCGAACCCAGGCACAACTTCGGCCAAACACAAGCGACATCGGCAAAAATCTCCACGTTTACGCCTCAAATCTCCGCGAATAAAAAACCATGGCTGTCATTTCTCTATAAGGAGGTCCGTGGCGTACAGGCTTATTCACAAGCTCGTCTACGTTTATTAAGGCGAAAGTCTTAAGCGCCTCATCAGACGTTGGCCTTGAAAAACACGGCGACCTTAGCGAGTTTAAGAAAAATAGTTAAAAATCAGGGTTCAGCTGGAATCGAACCCAAGTATTCTACATAGCAGTCAAGTACTCTACCTCAGAACTACGCCACTGCTTGAAACCGCTCTGGAAAAGACCCTACACAGTCGTCATGGATAGGGCAAGGAGTCGCATTAATACATCTATGCAATATTACGTGGCAGAAGCGCAGAATAGCACCAGTCGTCACACCATGTGAAGTGCGTAAGGAGTAGGTGGTTGAAAGTTGTCAACCTATTTCAAAGTGCTGAGCCATAATTTATAATCATCAACATCAGCCACGGCATCAACAAAGTGTGCAGCTACTCTCACGTGAACTCTCAAGCTCCCACGTCGATTATAATGCTGATGGTTGTGGCTATGATAAAATAGCCACACCTGACGGCTTTCGCCTACGAGTCGTCTTAGGCGAACGCACGAGGGACCCTGTGAGTTTTATTTTTCGGCACAAGACACATAAATATACAAAAAGTGCATTACGCCCTCTCCCAACCCCCCTTTTAAATTATTTTTTTTTTTGCGCGTGATGAGGGTTCGTTTAGCGCAGTGCAATTGACAGCCGTAGAGAGAGCAGAATGACGATCGGTAGAACACTTAGCAGGGCAACGTGTAAAGACACGGACAAAAGAGAGTGGTTCCACAGGACGGGCGCAAACGTCCAGATTTATTTGGGAACGACAAAGCAAATCTTTAACCGATGTGAGCGATGTGTATTCATACAGACCTGCTTGAGTGTTCACAAATAAAGTTGAAAGTTCGCGCCCCGTCCTATGTACCACTCTTTGTCCGTGTCTTTCGACGCTGCCCTGCTAAGTGTTCTAGAATGCACCAACTGGCGCAAACAAAAGCGTTATACGATCTGAAGATTTGTCTTGTCGCTATTGTTGGCACAACCGATGGCCATTCTTACATACAGCAATTGGTCATGTCCACGGAGTACAATAGCAGTTTAGCGTATTAACAACGCTGCATCGCCGACTCAACCGATCGTTTGTCTCCAGTCGTGCTCGCACGGGCCGTCCACCTGCAGCGAAAGGGTGGTCGCACTTGGCATCCGCATTGGGAGTTCTCAGCGAATATGCTGAATTGTGAGAGTTCTTCGTGTACCTTGTCAACAGTATTATGTATACCGATAGTTAATGCAGTACAAACGTCGCCTCTGGTGCAACGATGTTCCTGACGTTATGCATGCCCTATAAAGCAACACAGCGGTTGCTGCTTCCCCAGTTCGGAAAACTTCGAACTCACAATTCGTGTTGGTAATCTTGGCTCCACAGAGCTCTCAGAGTTCCGATACTAATCGATAGGGAACGGCTTCGTGTATACGCTTCACCGCAGTACAGAACTACACCGTTTCTCAAATGCATCGTACATTTAGGTGTGTGTTGAATGACCTCAAGACTAGCATAAGAGTCACACTGTAATTGAAACACGGGCTTCTTGCTTTCTAGAACGCTGTCCTGACATGCAGGGTAATGTCTTTTATTTCGTGCATGCTAGCGTGGTGCTTGATATTATTGTACCACGGCACACACGCAGAAGTTACAGGGCAACTTCAAACTATAAAGCTCTCCAGGGGCCAAATTCACAGAGGTTCTAGTTCTTAAGCGCTCATTGTCATTGGCCGGCCGCATTGGCTGATCATATGTGCAGCATCAGGATTGGGTGAATTTTCTTGCGATATCAATGGTTTTTCGTCGTTGCCGTCATGTTTCATATATATATATATATATATATATATATATATATATATATAGAGAGAGAGAGAGAGAGAGAGAGAGAACCCACAAAGACAACTAATCCTGCAGAAAATTCTTGCAGAGTGCGCGAACGCGGATACGAACCGGCAACCCTTCATACCGCGGCGCGACACGTTTGACCGCACGGCCACGCATGCGCATGGGTACTCTTACATGCAAGCAGCGAGCAATTTATAGACATCTTCATCAGTTGCTGGTACGCGTATCTCTGGGCTGCTGGAGCGTCGCAGAGGCTTGTTTACTTACCCGCGAGATGGCACAAAGCGCCTAAGGGCGTGGTAGGAGGTCGTCGCCCCGCCCGTCTTTCGTCACAGCGCTAGGACACAGGAGCTGGAGGGGGTCTGCGCACCTTCGGAAGGAAATTTTTCACTTAGACGGCGTGGTCGCCGGTGCTCGTGAACTTATCTCTGGAATGAATCAACACATGGCGCATAGCTTTGTACATGTGGTGCTCTTATCGCAAAGTTTGCGTTGAAGCCATAGACCGTACGAAGGTCACTTCTCTTGCGGCAGTGGCCGCGTTTGCTAAAGGAGTCCGCTGATAGCCTTTCTTCGTATGGCATTCCAATTCTTTGCTATCTCATTCATTGATTCGCCCTTGCGGCGAAACTGTGACTTTTCTCGTACGAACAATTCTAGCGTGAGACATTTTTTTGTGAATACGGGCCGAGTACTGCACTTACCAGGCGTAAGTTACACAGCGGAAAATTCAGTCTCGCATAATCCTAATGCAGTTGCCTCCGCAGCGCTTTTATTGCAATAGCAATTATATGGACACTCTCGGCGGGTTTTTGCCATCGCTGTCGGCGTCATGTTCGGTATAAAGTCCAAATCAATAACATCTCATGTTCATCTCGCGGGTAAAAGCACGCGAGTAGGTGTGACGAACACGGTTGAAGCAGAGATGAAAAGAGCCGGCCGTTACCGTCGCCAGGAGGGTGCATGCGAAAACATCAGCCCGCGTGCGAGGCCTGCCGTCGATTGCTCCTCAAGTAGAGAGGAAACGCCCAGCCCGTCTTTCCTCGGACGAAGGAGCATGGGCGCCGGAGGAGGCTTCGAGGGGGGGGGGGGGCTGCGTTGCTTGAGCAGAAGTGTCAACTTTGACCGTAACGGCGCGGTCCCGAGTGCTAGTGCGTGCGCTATCTCTGCAGACGTCACCAAACGGCTCGCATTACCTTCTATGTTCTGTGCTCTTACCGCTTCGCGTTGAGACAACAGACTGCACGAAAATCGCTTCTCTCCCTGGAGTGGCGGTATTCCCTTACACCAACGTTTTACAGCGTAGCTGTTAAAGCCGAGCTCAAACGGGCAAAGTATTGCCCATCAGACAAGTTTAAACTGCGCGAAGAAGACGACACGTAAGAACATGGAAACACGCACTACGCCATACATAACATAGTCATAATGCTCACGTTTGCCTTAAGATTCCCTTCTTTCGTTCATAGCATAGTCATGTATGGTATAATATAGCAAGGGGTGGAAAAGAGAAGGGAGGGTGAGTAGGAGGGAAAGGAGGGGAGAGAGTAGCATAATACAGCGGAGGCGAGTGTAGTAGGGATGCGAGTTGGAGGTTGGAGACACGCAGGTGGTCAGACGGAGAGGAGGTTACTTCAGTGCTCAACCATGCCCATGTTCGCCTAGCTTTGCATCACTTTGCATTTCATCGCTGAGGCTTCCCTTCAGCTCCCCTGTACGTTGGCATTTACGACATTAAGTCAGTTAAAGCCACGCATAAATTGTAGTCACGCGAGATCGGATCCAAAGGAGTTGTATCCAGGTCTTACTTCGTATAACATTACGATTTGTTGCTATCGCATTCATTGCTTCGCCCTTGCGGAGAAACTGTGATTTTTTTTTTCGGAGCAGTGAGTGCGGCATAGCGGAAATGGTGATGCCCGACTCGGCGATGCCAAGTGAAGCTATATCATTCAGCAGTGTGTCACATAGCCGCATATTCATCCTCAGAAGCAGACCCATGTGTCGTTTCTCACGCGAACGCAGATCTGAAGAACGTGCTCCGGCATTAGTCGCACTACTAAGGATAAGCTACCAAAGCCCCAGGAAAATTCTAACCACGCCCACGCACTTCTGAACCAGTGGCGTAGTCCACAGCTGAACGCTTCCTATCGCGACAAAATTTGCATATATCTACAAATTAGGTCGATTTTATAGTTTTATTCCGCAAGATGAGCTGTCCAGTTAATGAAAACGAATTACCTCAGCAGGCGAACGTAAAGAATTGAAAGGAGGGAAACAACTGGTCAAGTGGTCTCAGAGACCCTTTAACAGCGTCGTCGTATCTTGTTCATGTGAATAATATGGCCCCTGAGCTTTTACTGAAGAGCAGCTTTTGTGTGAGTATAATGTACGTAGGAAAGGAATTTCGTATCGCGCCATTTCTAAAATATTTACTCCTCATTAAGACTTGTATGACACGCATTTTACTTTGACAAGTCAGCCCATCAATCTAAATTAAAATAAACGCAGTTGGGTCGCAAATATAAATAAGGCCACTCCAACGCTTTAACGTAAATGTCAAAGCGCAGCGCATAGTGCTCTGACTTCGCTTTCACAAAAGCGCAGGCCGTGCTTTCCTGAATTCTTTATTTACACTCCTTTTAGCAATGCGGAATGCGAGCATGAGACTCATAATTGGTTCACATTAATTACATAAGGGTAATACTGGCGACTAAAACGCCAAATAATTTAGTTGTGAACGCTGAATGTACATTAAACTCTTAAAGGCAACTTAAATTACCTCTGCGAAGGCCGTTCGTATCCTGTGGCACATGGCGAAATTTAGAAACCAATCGGCACGTGTCTAGACCCATTACCTCTATGGCTTTGTACAGGAGCGGTGTCATTATTTTCAATAGAGCGTTTACGAGTCAGGAGGATTGTAACGAATGTCGCCTCTGCCATGGCTTCTGCGCAACGACAGCGCTCTTTAGAAAAAAATAAACAGATACTTAGAACTAGCTAGAGACACATCAATAACAAGAGAACACTAAAAGCTTCTTTGCTCGATATCTTTCCTTTTTAACCGATTTCTTTGCGTAATATAAGAAAGTTTGCGCGTCTTATGGGTAGATGGAGGACAAACACGATGCTTTTTTTTTTTTTAACTTGCTGTTTCTGTCAGCCGCAAGTTTATGACTGATAGCGGAATTTTTCTCAGTCTCAAGCGGATACATGCAGACCCAAGGGGCAGTTAATATAGCTGATGGCAGTAAAAGAATGGACAGCTCACAGTATGGCAGAAAAAAAATAGAGTGCGAAATACTACAAGAAATGGCACTACAGACTATATATGAAATAACGCGTTGCCTTGTGTGCGCTTCAGTACCACCAAGAAAACACCGTAAGTGCCGGGTTGCACTTTTTTTTCTTTCCCACAAGTTCTTGCGATTACTAAGTGCAAGCAGTTATTTTCATATAATAATGCGATCTCGCGATAGAGCATAGGCAGGTGTATTTCTCGGAACATATTAATGCGTGTTGCACGTAACAAGTTCCAGCAATAATGTGGTGATATAACGCCAAAATATGACAATGTGGTTTCGATACTATTACGCTGACATAACACAGAAGGAATCCTCGTAAAACCGTTTTCATGATGCGCGTATAAGTTTTGAATATCAATTTTCCTTTCGTTCCCCAGAACCTGGTTTAGCAAGATAAACTTTGCTAGCTTTCTCAGTGTTCTCCCTTATATGCATGAGAGGCACAATTTCGTCTTTGTGGGCCCAGTATGCAAGTGCATAGCCAGCCGTAATACTCGTACTGGTGCAACACCTTCGCTGTCCACTTCTCCGCCGTCTGCACTGGACGCCGGACTTCGTAAAAGTACTCTCCAGTAAAAGAGGAACGCTATAACGTCGCTGCGTTACGTTGTGCTATAAAATAGCAGCGTAGTGTGCGCCTCACGATGACTTATATAGAAACGAAATTGGGGACATTGAGAGGGCGTAAGCACATTATGACAAGCTCTTGAGATATTACGCAACTAGAGCGTAAAGTTGCGGTTTACTGTACGTAGTAGAAAAGAGTGGAGCTCCGCAATGCGCACGCGCTCTGTGTAACATATAGCCCACTCCTAGCCTTTTAAGCGCTGCCATTACTCGAATCACTGGTGGGTGTATTCAGGTATGTACAGCCGCGCATGTCCCGTGAAAATATTTATTTTTAGCAAATAACTTTTTGTGCCTTTGTGCAGAGGACAACGAAGTGAAGTTTTTATGAAAAAAAATAATAATAGAAGCACCAGGTAAACCAGAATCGCTTTTTGCGCATTTTGTGAAACTGGCTAAGTTAAGTCTAGACATGCTCGGGTAAGTTGAGCAGCAGTCTGACCAAGTGTTGAGAAAAACAAAAAAAAAACGAAAAAAAAAACCTGGAGATGTCGATGACTGAGGCCAGACAAAATTTTGCAGGACGTTGGCAATGATAACGGCACATACAACGACGCAAAAAAGGGATGAGTTCGCTTATTATGGACACTTCAATGCCCTCAGATTTTGCGAATGTTGGTCCTTCGAGGATATGCGTCAAGCTCTCCGCTTTCCGATACAGCGCATGCGGCATAACCACTTATAACAACGCCTCAACTGCGGGGATTCAGTTTTCTCGGTGTTTACATTGTTTAAATTATACGGACGTAGAAACTCTGGTGATGAGCGTTCCGTGTATCCCCGTTATAAAAAAAATCCAGAATCACTGTAACACGCAGGTTTAAATGTATAAATTTAGGATTGTCACTATTACCACTTTAATTAAAATATTTTTTGCTGTGTATACCGCAGGAAGATGGGAGCAACCGATGCATAGTTTTTACATTAACCTTTTCTTGGAGGTCACTTATAAGATCAGTTCTCGTTGTGTAGTGGTCATCCCGTGCTTACTTATAAAAAAAAAGAACAGTACAAAATTAGGCTACAGGTACGTTTTTTTCTTTTTTAAATACCCGACTATTTCACCTGGTTTATCTGCGAAAACACCGTCCGGTTTATGAGTCAGAACCTGCCTCGCTGTCCGGCTTGCTTGCTTTGAATAATTTCAAATTGTCTTTCCGCGTCGTGTAAGTCATAAAACGCTTCATCTCAAACTCATGATTAATTATGCATAAAGAGCTCTCTTCACTCAACAGGCATAGATAAAAAAAGAAAAACGGTCACTCCGTGTTCTGTGTTTAGCAGTCTTGCTCGGAATTCCCTCGTGAATGCGATAGGCGTTCCGACTTTGTTAAGGTTAATAATATTAAACTAAACCTCCGTTCGCTTCTCCTCCTGAGTAACTCAGCCGTTATCAACACGCCGTAGAAAACAAAAGAAAAGAAAGTTCAATTCTTTATTAATACGCTTTAAGCAGCGTCTTCATACATATTGCTCATAAATGAGCGAGTGACCTTGTGCTCGCTCTTCTCCTCGCCCCTTATTTTCCAATAATCTTCTTATCACGCGTTGGAAAAAATTTCGCTCCTCCGACACTTATAATGAGAGGACTTGAATGCCCAAGGGCCGCCCTGAGTAACGATCGAAATTTCCGCTCTGCCTTCTTATGTGTGTTCGTTTAAGGTATTCATGGATGCTTTTGCAGAGACAGCCATCACACGTGTGACATTCAAGTTAGACTTAACGTATATGCTAATTGGAACGTACCTTACACGGCCCCACGGATATTGCAAAAGGGGCGCTTAGTAGAATTTATAGAAAGAAATAGTCGCAACAACACACAAAAGACACATAAAATTTTACGGAAAAACAAAAAAAGGGAGTATTAACACAAGCAAAAAATATAACGTACGATCTGTAGCAGTCTGTGTCACTATAACATGCAACCAAAACAGAAAAAAATGAATGTCGAAAGCATATATATATATGTAAATCATCAGGTTTTTTTTGTTTTTAATTTTTTAAGGCGTCACTACATTTGCAACGAGCCTTGACCTTGGGGCTGCAAAGCAGCGCCTGCGCGATGCGCAATACAAGAGCATTGTCGATTTTTTTTTTTTTTTAGGAATGCACACCTTAACGAAATTGGATGATTCACTATTTTGTGTGTATGTGTGTACTTGACTGTACGTGTTATTTGTGTCTATATGTAGTCAGTGTATTATACCATAGTCAACACCCGACACCTGGAGCAGCAAGCCAGACGAGGAACCTGGCGAACGTCTCCGGGTTACTCATTAAAATTTGTTGCCTCTCTGTTTTTGTATGTGCCTGTTCACGCCTGCTTCTTCTCTCCGCTTTTCTTTCCATCCCTCTTTCCCTTTCCTCGTAGTGTAGCGTAGCAAACCAGATGTAGTTCCGGTTGACCGCTCTGCCTTCCCCTCTTGTATACCTCTCTTTCTTTCTCAATTTGGGAAAAAAAAACTGGCGAAAATAAGCGAAGACTGATGGAAATTTGAAAAATTGACACCACGTGCACATATAACTGTGCAACCAGCCGCAATAACCCACAAAACGCTATTCTCTGATATGGTGAGTCAGGTAGAGCATTGGTTAACATGTGGCTTGCGCGTTAAGTGACTGCCGAAATTCCACTGGGTCAGTTTCTGCGACCATGCTTTCGTGAAGGCTACTCCATAGACGTATTGCACGTGAAAGCGTCTATGTTAAATTCGTCAGTATCACCATAGATGCGCGTGAAACTTAGGTGATGATGTCGCCTGCTTTACGTGTACGACGATGTTTCTATGCGTAAAAGGTGGTGCTTAAACTGGTACAAATATTTCCGAAATAACGACAGTAGGGGTACGCCAGGGCGATCACTTAATAGCTGCACAAAAAGACATTTCTTAATTGCTGTACACTTGAATGGTAATCGTAGCTTTAATAGGTTAGCGAGCGGGTTCATGTTGGACTCCTTCTCACATGATATTTGAATAGTTCTGACATGGGAGCCAGATTGATGAGAAAAACTGAGCGTTCGAACGTTCGAAAAGCAAGCTTGTGAATGATATATGCAAGTTTCGAAGGTTTCTAAATTGACGTGGCGGCATTCGCTCACACGTTAGCAATATGCGGAGTCCAGGAACGGCTTGGAGTAAAAGTGACGCCGCGATACTTAAATTAAAAAGGCTGATATAATGTAGTGTTTTTTGCATACAGTAGGAAAAGTTGGAATTTGAACGGTTTCTGCTAAAGAGACTACTCTGCAGCTAATTGAGTTTTTTGTCAAGCAATAATAATGTGGAGGTCCTCTTGAAGAGTCATCATTATGGCACGCATGATATTCGTGAGCGGTTAATAATTAGTTTTCAATCGAAATGAAATAAAACTATATGCTTTGCGCCACGCTGGTCATCCCTTCAACGTGCGGTAACAAACCGCTACGATAGCAATAATAATCGCCGGGGTTTTACGCAGCCAAAACCACGATATGATTATGAGAGCCGCCCTGGTGGGGGAGCTCCGCATTAATTTTGACCACCTGGGGTCCCTTAACGTGCTCCTAAATCTAAGCGCACGGGTGCTCTTTGCATTTCGTCCTCATCGAAATGCGGCCGCGGTGGCCTGGAGTGCAACATGCGCCCTCGAGCTAGCAACACGACCTTCGACCTTCTACGAAAATGTGCAACGGTGATTGTAAGCGGCGACTGCGCGTAACTAATACTTTCCTTGAAATCAGAAGGCCATGAACACACATTTTCTCCGTGTTCGTATTGACTTTTTGTCCTCATCCCCGCATTGTCAGTGCGCACATAGCGTTCGCGCACTTTGTTCAATTCGCACTCGCTCTCTTTTAGGACCCGGTCTTATCGAGATACTGCACCATACACAGCTTGCTGCCCAGCAGTAATTATAAGCATGTAAAATATTGGCAAATAAAAACGAACCATGGTAAATAAAGAGAAGAATGGCTGGTTGGTCGCTCACGCAGCTTGCGAAGTAAAAAAATACAGTACAGAGGTCAGTGCAGTGCTCTGAAACGCGACAATTTGGTGCTAAGTAATGCACGTATTTTCGTTTCCACGGCCTTCAGTTCCAGTCACATCGGCTTAATTTCCACTGCAACACTTACATCAGAGCCATCGTTACCTTTAGCGGCCAGATTCGTAGCGACATGACCATCAATCGCGCATACAAAACGTTAAATATTTCTATGTGGCGTTTCAATCCATGAGCACTGTACAGAACATCTACCAGCCGACTGTTGCTTCGCAAACGTACCCTAGCGCATGCAGGCATCCTGTGTTTGCGGCGTCTGGCATAAGCGAAGCGGTGTTTCAGATAAAACCACATTATAATCACACCAGCATTTCATACATTTCATTTTTGTTTTTGGTCTATTGCAATAGTAAGTATGGGAATTCTTTATTTGTTACCGTACCGTCGCTGTTACAGCCGCTGTTGTCTTGCTATAACGCGCGCACGGCCCACGTGTGTGAGCTTAGAGGATCTCCAGAAACGTGCAGTGTGTTTGGCTTCGAAGATAACGAGGCCCCCAAACAGACACACGCACCACCACTCTCCGTGCAATCCATTCGGCTCTGCCGAAATTAAAGTAGGCTTTTGGCTTCAACTGGTGGCACGAGGTCGAGCGTGCACACGCATTAGGGTTCCTGCTATAAGCAGCTGCGTTCCTATCCCACTTTGGGGCATCCGCTGGTCGAAGTGTAAATGACAGTAAAAAAAAAAATCCGCCTAAAATTATGCAATCCGCTCTTTCGGACGTTGAGAAATGTTGACCACTTTCATTTGGTTTCATCTCGCGCACCATCTGTTATAAGCGTTGCGCTTTCAAAGCCGTTGGCCCGCTCCTCATCGCGCCAGCGTTGTGACACGCCTTCATGCAGCGCAACGACGAACCTTACCCTAACTTTGAACAAGTTCCGTCAGGGCAACGGAGATGCTTCTCAAAATTCATAACAATAAATGTGTAACTGTATTCCACCGCAAAGCCACTGCCACCGAAACAGTGTTCTACATATACGTTACATGTCATCAGGAACATTCACGTTTAGTTATAGAGACATGAAAGTGCAACAAATTTCTGCATATTTAATCAATAAATGGAGGAAAAAAAAGAAAGGCATCAAAACGGAGGGTGGCCGAGCAGAAAAGCGTCTTGACGACATCTTCATTTTAGCGCTAAAATGACAAAGTCGTGAAAGACCACAGAACAGCGCCTGTCCTGTGGTATTTCATGTGTTGGTCCTTTCAGCGTTAAAATGAAGATGTCGTCAAGCATACACCAACTAGCCCAGCAAAAACTTCGTATTAAGGAAAGCGCCTGTTTGGCTACACTATATATGCTGGGGGAAGATAAAGAGGGCGTGCTGGCGCCCTCAATTGGACATAATGTGACGAAGTCATCTCGAGCAGCGGCAATAAAATCAATCTGCCTTTCACCGCTAGAATCAGTGCCAATATCTCGTACTATGTTGAGCCACACAAGCACAACCCGAGTAACAAGCCTACCTGCTCTTACCCTGAAAAGGCTTGTTGTTGAACAGCGTTGACCTGGAATGGCGTAATACAATAAAACGCTTATAACGACGAACACGCATCCACCACGTAATCTGCTCCTACCGTTCAATCGGCCTTTTTTCGGATGCTTCCCCATTCCTGGGCGAAACATTCGTAAGTCCGGTTCGTGTAAGTTGAAGGACTGTGCCGCGTGCCCCACAGCACCAATTAACGAGGTCATTTTGCCCACGTCCAATTGTTCCTCCCTAGCGACGTCGCGCGGGAAGTGTATGGTGTTCTCTCTCATTTTATGAGCGACAAAGTATAATACGGCACTCCCAAGACTCGTTCGGCAGTGTGCCATGCTGCACAAAGGTAACTGCATCCAATAGCTTGTTGCTGCTCCTCTCTGCGAGATACACTACTTTTCCGCCATTTGCAAGGCATGTAAGGAAATCGCGCGGCAACGTTTGACCAGCAGCTCCCGCGGAAGATTTCCCCGTAGCGACTACGGGAGTCGGTGCAGATGGACCTCGCCTCGGCGTCACACCTATATACATATATATATATATATATAGTATATATATATATATATAATATATATATATGTATATATATATATATATATATATATATATATATAATATATATATATATATATATCAGTTTGTGTCAAACGAAGAGACGCGTCCTAAAACATTCCCTTCCTTCCTTCATTCATAACGCGGCTCTTGTTCCGGCAGAGTTGACGCCTTCAGTTAGTATGCGAGGGCTTATTGGTCAGCTGTCCACCCGTTAAAGGTTCACGTGCTACGTGACGTCGTCTGGCAAAAAGAATGAGTGCTCCACACTCGCCGTCATGTCTAAGAGCGGCGGTCTGCATGCACCTAAGTACCCGAATAAGTGGACGGGGGGACTACACGCCGCTGTAGCTCACTTGGTAAAGCCTGTTTCACATGCAGCGATTTTGCTCCAAGAGCGGAGCGGCTGCCGTCGCGGAAGCCCAAAAACAGGTTTTTTCGAGCGACCAGTGGACGCGCGATCGAGATCGCCAGAGTTGGAAAAATTCGCGAGCGGCAGAGCGGCTGCCCAAGGTCAACCAATGGGGGAGCAGTGACGCGGGGAGCACGTGACCGTAGGGATGGAGACGAGAGCAGCCGCGCGCGCCGGGAGGAACTCGCTCCGACTCGGTTTCCTAGCAGACGACATTCGCTGCAACGAGCTGGCAGTGTAGAAAACGCCGTTCTTTCCCTTTTGTTGTTCTTTACTGCGCTTCCATCAAAGCAGACAAATCGTTTGCACGTGTCATTTTGTTCTTTTGTATTTTTATCGAATCGTGACACCAACATAGGTCCGGACAGGGGGAACCTACGACACTCCGCACTTGTTCGCAGTAGACGTTTCAGTTTTTTTTTTTACTACTCTGGTGCAGCACGTTCGAACAGTTTACTGTTTTCTTTTCCCTTTTTTTTTTTTTAGTGGTCACGTACCCCGAAGACGACAAATGCCGCCGCCTCTTTACTGCAGAATGCCCATAGGCAAAAAAAAAAAAAAAAAGAGACGAGCTCCTTCACAAACCCACAATGTCGTCGACTGGGCCGCTTGCATCCGGTTGCCGGCCCATACGGCGCACCAGCGCCTTGCGGCATTCGAGAGCAAAAGCCACCGAAAGCCCTGTGAAAGCTTAAAACCCCCAAAACAAATTCTTTCTTTCGCTTTTCCATGGCCAAGTGTATGGGCGTGCAACATGACTTGCGTGGTAAAAAAAGAAAGCTGGAACAGAAATAAACGTGACTACTGAAGTTGTTTAATTGCACTCTGATACACTGCACATTTTCATCATTCAAGGTTTAGGCGCGTGAAATTCGATCACCGAAGTAGAAGGCTCGTGAAACTTGCAACCCAAGCGCACCAAAACAAGCGAGCCCGGAGAAAGGAAACCCGCGGATAACGGGCGCTTCCCACAACCATCACTGCGCATCGCAGAGGCGCGCGCCGCGCGAGAGCGGTGCATGTGAACGAAGCCGCGTCCGAGCGTCCTGCTGCCGCTCGATCGCTGCGGGCCCCC